>NC_041380.1:442674524-442688808 GCF_002162155.2 Triticum dicoccoides | reverse complement strand
GCCGGCCAGCAGCAGCTCGCTTGCATGCGACGCCGGCCGGCAGCAGCGCGCGCTCCGCCCCGCCCGCCACGAGCTCCGCGCTCTGCCCCGCCTCACCTGCTCCGCTCCGCGCCTACGCCGCTCCCCACTCGGGCCAACGCGAGCTCCGCGCTCTGCCTCGCCGTCGCATGCAGTTGTGCGTGGGTAGGTCGGAGAGAGAGAAAAAGGAAGAGAGAGAGTGGTGGGGGTGGGTGGGTGACAAGTGGGGTCACCCCGGACGGGTGCGGACGGAGAGGGTGCAGAACACGTCCGGTTCTGTCCACTTTGGCCCCAAATCCAGCCCAAGTTTGGTCTGGAAATAGGGTCAGGCGGACATAAAACGAACAAAATGGGTCCAGTTCATTGCGCGTTGGGTCGTGGGGTTTGTCCATTTTATCCCAAACAGACAGATGCGGACAAAATAGAGTCTTGCGATGGAGTTGGCCTAAGGACCTAGTAATGAACTCTCCCGATGGGTCAAGGTGCCAAAGGACCTCATCCTGCTCCGAGGTAATGTGCACCTCCTGCAGCGAGGTGTGTAGTCTGTCCCATTCTATAGCTTCTAGCGGCCCAAGGGGACGGCAGAACTGTGGAGCCCAGTGATCATGAAACCACATATCGGCAACCCGAGCGTTTGGCTTGTCTGTGATAGCATACAGGAGCGGGTAAGTGACCATAAGGGCTCCTTTGATTCAAAGGAATTATTTAGAATTTTTGGAGAATTGAATTCTTTAGGAATTTTTTCTATGTCGGCCCTTTGATTTATAGAATTGGATCCATAGAAATTTATCCTATGAAATCTTTTATACTACATTTCATAGAAAATCTAACATCCACTCCAACCTCTTTTTACAATTTTTTTGTTTTTCATGTGGCATCAAACACTCTTTGCTAATCCTATAAGATTCAAGTTGACATGTCACTGCAATCCTATACTTTTTTTATTCCTACATTTTCAAAATCTTGTGAATCAAAGAGGCCCTACGAGTATCCTCACCCAACCACCGGTTAGACCAAAAGCAAGCTAAGTTTCCGTTGTGGACCTTATATTTTGTAGTTTTTGAATGTAGTATTTCTATTATTCCGTAATGATGTGTTTGCAATGACTTTAGGCCTTTTTTAGAATAATCCAAACAGTACGGAAACGTGCACCAGAGCTTACGGGAACCAACTCTCTCACGCCGGCCGATCGGTGTCAGCGAGGCCAGGGCACACTTTGCATGAGGAAATCCGACGACAACCCCAGGCCCTGGTCTCGCGACGCGCGACAAGATCAAAAGCCGGAGGAAACCCGCAGGCAGCGGCAGCGGCGCCCCATTTCATTAACCCTTTGCCCGAGGCTGCGAGAGCAGCGGCGCTGCGGGGCCGCAGCGCTTCACGCCTGCGGCTGCGCGCGTCGAGCGTCAACGCCCGGTGAAGCCTCCCCTTCTCCCTCTCCCTACCTCTCCCGAGCGCCGCCGCCCAGCCCCTCCCTCTATCTCTCTGCCTCTCCCGAGCCCGTCGCCATGGCGGAACGCTACCCCGGAGATGAGGCGGCGGCCAACGGCTTCAGCCGCCGTTCGCTCCGCGAACAGGAGTCCTGGCTCCTGTTCCAGGCGAACATCCCGGCACCGCCGGACATGCGCGCCGGGCCGACGGGGTGGAGGCTCAGCGTCGGGGCAGTGCCCATTCCCCCGTTGCCCGACGTCGTGGTGAAGCCGAAGTACTTCGCCGAGGAAGTCGAGGTCGTGCGCGCCTCCCTCACCGACGCCAACTCTCCCTCCCCCAGTACGTCGCCGACAACCACATGGCTTGGGCGGCGTATTTCGAGCGCCGCCAGCAGCAGGGCTTGGCGTCCATCAACGGCGCGCCGGTGGTTGGCGGCCGGCAGAACAGCGAGGGGTGCCACCTGCGGTGGGGCGTCCCCGGCCGCACACTCGAGGGCGTGCTGACGTACCTCGAGGGCGGCAACAACCCGTCGTTGGCGTACCCGGCGAGGGCGGCCGCCCTGGCGCAGCACCGACGCGCCGGGCCATGGACGCCAAGGAGGTTCGGGTCCTCCTCCTCTTCTTCCTCCTCCCGATCTTCATCGCACTCCTCCGGCACTCCGGCCCTGCTCGGCGTCAAGGCCGAGCCCGCGGCGGAGATGCCGCTCGGCCGGCGCACTCGCAGCGCCGGCATCGTCATCAACGAGGGCGGCCGGCGCGCCTACTCGTCGGCTCCTCCTCCGCGCTTCGTCAAGCCAAAGACGGAGCCGGGGCTCGCGCCGGTGAAGAAGGAGCCGGCCGCGCCGGTGACGACGGAGCTCAACAACGACGACGCGGCCCTGGAATGGGCGCGTAGGGACTCCATAGCGATGGAGAAGGAGCGCCTGAAGAAGGCGAAGGAGCGCCAGCGCGCCGCCCTGCTTCGCTTTGCGGAGCGTCGACGCGGCCGCGACGAAGGCGGAGTCGTCGTCATCTGCGACAGCGACGACGACGACGACGATGCGCCGCCACCAGTCCGCCATGGCGACGCCGGGCAGGGGTCCAGCAGGGGCGCCCGCGTCAAGGAGGAGAAGGCCGTCGACGACGATGGCAACGACGGCGGCGACTTCAACCAGTTTTTCCTTTAGATTAGTTTATGTATATGTGTTATGTAATGAATATCCGCGAACTTCGCCGAAATGTGTCGAAATTTATCGTGTTTGACCGAAATTTATCGTGTTTGGCTGAATTTTAGCGTGTTTGGCCGAATTTTAGCGTGTTTAAGCCGAACTTCGCCGAACTTCTTTTATTTTAAAACGTGCCTGGGGCCGGCCCTGGGGCCGGCGGCTGGGGGCCAACTCGCCCCAGGCCCAATTTTTGTGCCGGCTCACCCCCAGGCGCCCCCTGGGGGGCCAACGGCTGGAGATGCCCTTAGGCCATGTTTGGTTCCAAATAAGTCACCAACTTATAAGTCGAAAAGTGAAAAAAGTGACTTATTTTACCAAACAGGCCTAACTTATAAGTCATAAGTTGCTCCACCCCAACTTAAAACTTATAAATCACCCCTTTTACATGGGTTTCACCATTTTTACATTAAAAAAACAAGATAAAAAGGTGTGCTCAGATGATTTATAAGACAGGTGACAACCAAACAAACGTGACTTATAAATCGTTAATTTTAAGTCCCCTGACTAGTCAGATGACTTATTGAAACCAAACAGGCTCTTAGTTATTCAAAAGCCGTGACCAACCAGCGAGACGAGCGAGGAACAGGGGATTGATTGGCATGGGCGCGCTGCCAGCCAGCCAGCCTGACCGACGGGCGCACGGCGCTCCGGTAGATGCGGTGGCCGCCTGCATGCGCCGCCCGGCGGTGCAGAGCCCCGGGCGGCTTCGAAATTTATTTACAGCTGGGGCGCGCGCGGAGGGGACAACGAGACGCGCGCAGGAGGAGGGAGGAGGCGCATAAATGGAAGAGCAGGCCAGAGCGCGTCCATCCATCAATCGAAAGCCGGGCGAATGGACTGCGCGGCGTCAGCGCGAGAACCCAGGCGGCACGCCGGGCTGAATTCCGGGAGTACGGACTGCAACGGAGTGAGCCCCGCGCGGACACTTTACATCCTAAGGCCCAGCGCCAGCACCAATAATTTCCCCTCGACTATGCCGACCTAGTAGCAAAGTGGAGTGTTCAAAAAAAAAGTAGCAAAGTGGTAGCGCAACCATTGCTACTACCACGACATGTGACGCTAGCGCTATCCCCTAACCCTAACGTGCTACCGAATCACCAGCGAACTACAAACAAAATGCTAAGAGAAAATTTAGGAAAAGTCTACCAACATCTAAACCTATGATATTCCAGGTGTAAATTTGAAGTACACCTCATGAAAAAGTTGGACCAACCCTGTGTATGAATTAATATTGCGTCGAACACTTGAAAGGTGATCAACGGGTGATCCATGAAGTTTATTTGGGGGGGAGGGGGGGGGGTGATCCATGAAGTTAAGAGAAAGTCTAATAAGATACACTGAACAGACTATAAGAATTAAACATTTTTTTGCTGAGTTGAATGAGATATAGTGATCTAAAAGGTGTTATATTTACTTTATAGAGTACACTGCGAGGGAAGGAGCACACGACACATAATCATGCCAGGGGGTGTAATCATGTTTGGGGATGTAATCATGTTTGATGATTCTCGTTAACAAATATTGTCTCTCTACTTTCTACAATGATCTAATCGGGTACATTGTAATATTTTTCATGTCATGTGTTAAAAAAATTGCATGTCAAATTGTCCCTTGCTTTATAGATTGCACATTTCTTAGACTAGTCACAATGGGAGTAACTTAACTAGTAACATCACACATTTCAATACAAAATTACTTATGTGGCAGCTAATTAATGAGGAGAGAGGGATTTGTGGTAACTTAGCTACTTACTATAACATCACACATTTCAAGGCATAATGAGTCTATAGTCTAATAAATGAAGTATTTCATGATACCACTCATATGTTACTACCCACTACGGAGTTAGTAACATAAAATAGTAACATCGGCAAGTTACTACTCTATGTTACTCCCCACTGTGAGCAGTCTTACCCCCTCTATCCGGTGAAGAGTGTACATCTAGAGATTTAGGACAAATTATGAAGTGAAGTAAAAATGCATTGAAAAGATGCAAGCCGCCATCTCTCTCCTCTTTAATTACCCAACCCCCAATAAGTTAAGTGCATGTAGAAATTAAGAAAACCATGTGTAGATTATTATCGGTCTTGATTACGTTGTGATGAGAGAGAAGTATTTACTTCCTACTTCAAAGTGCATTGAAAAGATAGAAGCACACTCTCTTGCGTTGTTCAAGAATTCATGCGATTAATCAGTTAACATGCCAGTTAATCGCTACTCATAGCATAGCCAAATCGAATAACACATATTCGTCGCGTTAACTTGTAGGACCGATTAATTGGCCAGTTAGACAGATTAATCAGTTGTCATGCCGATTAATCCCTGCTGATCCATTAACGGGTGGACAAACAAAGCCAAAATTTTTGGCCCATAACCCCTTCCGGCCCCATGCCGCTCCTTAAAAGATAGGATTAATAATTTTACCTTCTCTCTATGCTTTTCATATGTGTATGGTAGCATAGTTTGGTATACTACATAGCTGGAAGCATGAGAGTATGATATAATACATTAAAAAATCTAGACATATGTTGACAAGTTTTTATTCAATCTACCGATTAATCCAGTTAATAGGCCGATTCACCGATTAATCGCTACTACTAAACTGATCAAGCAACTACCAGTTAACGATCTCTTGAACATTGCTCTTTTGTGGACAAATTTTGAAACCAAACATACACTCTTCACCGGACGGAGGGAGTATGGTCTAGAGTCCAGCTTGTAGCTAATGTAGACTATTTTTTTAGGCAAAACTAATTTATACTCCCTCCATTCCAAATTACTCGTCGCAGAAATGGATGTATCTAAAAGTAAAATACATCTAGATACATCCATACCTGCGACAAGTAATTCGAAACGGAGGGAGTAGGTGCCTCAGCGTGGAACACATGAACTAAAAACACATGAATATAAAAACACGTGAATTAAGGAAATAGGAATGCTTCAAATTGTTGTTTGAATACCACACGGTAAGAACACAAAGATTCTAGACAAAAATAAAATAAGAAATACAAGGTGTAAATAACCTTTTTTGTCTTCTTCTCCAATACTTATATGGATTGCACTATTCCACATGTATTTCATAGGAAACTTGACGAATCATTCCTTTGCTCCAATGTAAATTTTCCTTTAGGAATTCAATCCTTCGAAATTATTGGAGTCTAATCGGGAGAGAACGTGCACTCCGTGGTTTCCCTGGCGAGAACGATTGTTCTATCTAGAAGGCTCATTCGTGAATGACGCTGTTAGAGGGTGTTCCCTACAAAAACCAATCACAAAAGGGTCGTTTCAGATTTTTCCATGCTATCGAGTTCATGCTAAGAACAAAAAGAAAATGTCATACTATAACAAAAATTATTTTCATACTAGAGCAGAAGAAAATCGACATGTGTTTCAGGAATTTGCTATGTTGCAACAAAGAGAATTGCAACGGCTATAAAAAGGTTGCATACAAGCAAGTGTCATCGTACAATCAACAAAGTGATACTCCCTTCGTCCGGTGAAGAGTGTACATCTAGCTTTAAAATTTATCTACAAAAAAGTGTATTTCTATCTTCTCAATGCACTTTAAAGTTGGGGGAAAATACTTCTCTCTCCTCACACGATAATCAAGACCAATATCAATTTACACACGGTCTTCTTAATTTCTACATACACTTGGCTCATTGAGGGTTGGGTAATTAAAAAGGAGAGAGATGATGGCTTGCACCTTTTTAATGCATTATTTTACTCAACTTCATAATTTGTCCTAAAATTTCTAAATGTACACTCTTCATCGGACGAAGGGAGTACATCAATATTTTCAAAATAGGTCTACTTGTCTTGTCAGAGCACGACCTGCGTCCTATGAAATTGTTGTTGGGAGTGGCACACACAACACTTGAGTGTTGCCACTTTCTAATCCCACAACCCACAACTAAGTTCAAGCCGTTGAAGGTCCCTTGGACTCTGAATCTAGACCTTCCTTTTTTAAGAGAAAATTTTAATCTACTTACAAAATATCATGACAGTATAAAGTACACAAGAAATAATATAAATTACATCCATGTCCTTAGACCCCATAGCGACGACTACAAGCACTGATACGAGCCGAAGGGGTGTCGTCGTCATCACCCATTCCTCATGGGAACCGGGCGAACCTTGTCGTAGTAGACCTTCCTAGCTGTCATGAGAAAAAATTACGCAAAAAGTTCAATCCATGCTGTATGGGTAATGAAGAGCTTCAAAAATCCAACCGTGACGCAAGGAGGAAGAACATAAGTTTCCATCCACGCTGACGACGGGGTATAGAGCGAGCTCCCAACAAGGCTACTTGGACACTACAGTTTCGTTTCGGAGCAAGATTTATAAATTTTGACGACCGCACGACGACTCTACTGCAGTGACGTTTTGTTGGTGCTGATAGTCGTGCTCCCGGCGGTTATTATTACGGCGATCGGGCCACATAGTACGACACATCCGTCAGAGCCGCTCTTAAAGCAACTCTAAAGCACCGACCCATTTTGTCCGTCTGCGTCCGTTTAGATCGGCGCAGACAAAAGTGACGACTCAACGCGCTGACCTAAACACAAATCATATCCACACCGACGCATTTGCGGCTCAAATTTGCGTGTCAAATGCGTCGGTGCGGACGCCGAACGGACGCTTCGCGTGTCTTCCCGCTGTCCGCCGCGTTCCCACATGACGGCCGTCCAACTACCCGCTGCCCACACGGTCAGCTTAATTTATGACGACGGGCCCACGTGTCAGCGACGCGCTCGTTCTTTTTTAAGCCGACCGTGCGGCGGGGCCGTCCTCATCCAAACTCGCCGTCCACATCTGCCATCCTTTGCTTCCTCGTCACGGGCAAACCCTAGCCACCACAACCACAGCGAGATGGCCTCTTCTCCGGCGCCAGCAGCAGCAAGGCCAAGGGCAAGTCCTCCGCCACCCCTTTCTCCTCAGAGTTCCTCCCGCCTCCGCCGACGCCGGCGCCTCGCCGGCAGAGGCAGCTCGTGAGCGTGCCAGTACACCAGGCGGAGTGGCACTGGCAGCACCGCCAGTCTCTGCCGTATCCCGACATGACGATGCCGCACGACTAGCATCTGGATCCAGATAGGATCCCGGTGCCGGCGGCGCCGTGGTCGGCTCGTGCTCACGTGGAGAAGGTGCGGCGACGGCGGGCGTTGCTGACTCCAGAGCAGCGCCGCGAGGCCGCCTATGCAACCGACTCGCCCAACTGGGCGAGGTAGTTCGCCTTCGAGCACGAGGAGGCTAGGCGACGGGGCGTGCGCGAGGTCGACCAGAGGTCGCCGCCACCGGCGCTCGTCGTCCGCGAGGAGGACCAGGCGGCGGAGGACGTCTACCAGGCGGCACTTGCGGCCGTCTTCCGGAAGAGCGAGGAAGACGAGCGGCGCAGGGCGGAGGCGGAAGAGGAGGCTCGGTACGAGGCGACAATGACGCAGGCCCTTTCCCTCTCCGCGGCGAGCGACAGTGTGGTGCCGCCGGTGGCCCCGCCGTCCCCCATCAAGCAGGAGCCGGAGCCCGAGCCGTCCCCCATCGAGCGCTACTTCTGGATGGGAGTAGTGCACGAGTGGGTACGCGTACCGCCGGTGTGGATGGGAGTGACGCCGGCATAGGAGCAGGCGTACCTCGAGCATTGGCGCAAGATAAGGGTGGCCGAGGAGCGCCGCGACGGCGAGTACCTCGAGATGCTTGAGCGCGACCTCGAGGAGGAGCAGCGCGAGGCCGAGGAGGAGGCACGTCATGCCGCGGCTGCACAGGAGCCCGCACAACCCCCCGCGCCGGCACTGTCTGCGCCGGCACACCTCGACATGACGACGCTCTGGAACACGGCGTTCGCCTGGGCCGGGCCGGCGCCGACGCTCATCGACCGCACGGAACCCGAGGACGACGACGAGGATGCCTAGGGCAGCGCGCCGCCTCGTAGTTTAGGCTGTTTTTATTTTTTTTTAAATACAAATATGGACACGTGCACTCTCGCCGGCCTTCGTGGCCGGCTTTAATGTTTAATTAATGTTGTTTCTTTTTTTAATATGCATGCGTTCATATTTTTTTCCGCCATAAAAAATGGGTTCAGGTCAGCGTTGGGCGCATGTCGTGGTTCTAAGTCTGACAGTGATGTAGGGGAGTAAGTATGGAGAGGCAAGATCTTAGCTATAGAGGAGTTGTAGGAACGCAAGATTTATGAGTTCAGGCCCTTCTCGGAGGAAGTAATAGCCCTACGTCTCGGAGCCCGGAGGCGGTCGACTGGATTATGCGTGTGTGAATTACAGGCGTGCGAACCCTTATTTCGGAGGAGGAGGGTGGCTTATATAGAGTGCGCCAAGACCCCAGCCAGCCCACGATACAAAGGGTTCAATGTACATTAAGGCAGGGCGTTACTGGTAACGCTAGTAATAAAGTGCTATGATGACCATAAAAGCTACTTAATAACCGACCGTTAGCATGTGGAGCGCCTTTAGGTCACCTGACCGTCGAGTGGCTTGGTCTTGGTCAGGTGATTGCTTCTTGGTCGAGTATCTTCAAGTCTGTCGAGTGAGACACCTTCAAGTTGATTGAAAGATGATTTCTTCTGGAGATGTCCTTGGGTAGGCCAGTTTGGACAGGTCCATGATCCTACCCTAGGTACATAGCTTCATCATTAGCCCCCGAATGGATCGAGGTTTGAGTGGGACAGGGTTTGAGCATTTTTCCGACTCGTTTTTCATGCCGCGAGCATACCTTGTTTCGGATCAATGAACCCGAGTGTTGACAGCGACTTCCTTTCCAGTCGCCTTGATCCATTCTTGATTCTTCGTCGAGTGAGTTTCTTTACTCGAAAGGCTCCGAGTGACGGTGCGGAGGAGATCTTTGGTTTGACAAGTTATTCTGCTGTCCGCGGATTTTGTGGGATCCGAATTTTGGGAAGCGCGCGGGACGGGGGAGGCCGCAGTAATCGGATGGGATAGAGCGGAGCCGCCTCGATCCCCGCGCCACCTTTTTCGCCACGTATCGCGCGCGCGATTGTTACGGGATTTGACAGAGCCGCCTGGGCCTACCCGTCAGCCACTCAGAAGCGGCCTCATATAAGGCGTTGGACCGGAGTCTCCCAAACAGTGCGTTCCCATTACCTCTTCTCCTCTTCACGCCCCTCCGCTGCACTCGCTCTCGCCCCAGCGGCACCGCTCCATACGCATCTCGCCGGCAACAATGGGGAAGGAGAAGACGGCGGCTCTGGAGCTGGCAAAGAAGGCGACGGCGAGGTCGAAGGGGAAGGCGACCAGCCGGGGCGGATCTTCCTCGCGAACCGGCCTGCCGAAGGGCTGGATCCAGGGCGACTGGATCCACTCAAGGATCACCCAAGAAGACCTCAACGACCTGGCCGAAGGGGGGCTGATCCACTATGACTCGGCGCGGCTTCCGGGGAAGGAATCCGAGCCGCAACCTCGGGAGGGTGAGCGTGTTCTTCTTGCCACCCACGTCGACCGTGGATTTTCCTTGCCTCCTCACCCTTTCTTTCGAGGGTTTCTGAACTTCTTTGGGGCACAACTCCACCACTTTACTCCCAACACAATCGTTTATCTCGCCGCTTTCATTTCTTTGTGTGAGAACTTCCTGGGTTGCCGGCCTCACTGGGATCTTTTCAAGCACATTTTCACTTGTCGCTCCTAGACGGTGAAAAAGGCTAATCCGAGTGACGAGAGGACGCAAGTGATTCAGATGTGTGGGGGTCTTGGTATCCAGATGAGAGGGAAAAGTTCTTTTCCGGCCATGATTCTTCCCGACTAAGTCCGCGAATGGCAGTCGACCTGGTTTTACTATAAGGACCGGTCGACGCCAGGGCAGTCGACTGGCCTCCCTCCCTTTACCATGGACCGAGTGAGGAAACCCTCCCCTTTGAAGGTGCTCCCGGAGGAGAAGGCACAGGTGAGGGTGCTGGTCGATCGAGTGGTCCAGCTTATCCGTGACGGGGTCACCGGTATGGATCTCTTGGAGGTCTTCCTTCAGCGGCGCATCCAGCCTCTTCAAGCCCGAGACCATCCGATGTGGATGTATTCGGGTCTTGAAGACTCCACTCGGATCCACCCGGAGGAGGTCGACGACGACACACTGGAGAAGTGACTGTCGGGCATTACCGGGAACAAGGACAACCCCAGGGGAGCCAGGAGAGTCCCTTCATTCGACCAGTCTCATGCGCCAGAGAAGGTCTGATTCTGTTTTTTTGCTTTGTAATTTGAATTCGCTCCTGCATACACTGCGTCGACTGACTTTGTTCTCTCTGCTTTCTTTCAGGCCATTATTGAAATGTATTCAATGCGCAACGGAGAGCAATAGCAAGCTCTGGAAGGTGAGGCGAGCGGCGGCGACAGTGGCGAGTGGACTTCCGACGCTGAAGGGGGTGGAGGAAGCGACGACTCAAGTGATGGAGAAGAAGTCGAGTCACCTCCTCGCCGGGAGAGGCGATCCAAGCTCGACCAAGAACGACCGAGTGCCCGTGAAAAGGTAACTGCTTAGGCTGGTCAGTCTTCGAAGCGTCCTCGGGTCTCTTCACCAACCCTGACTGAGAAAGCGCCAAAGCACCCCAAAGTTGCAGAGCTGAAGACTCGGAAGGCGTTGCCGAAGATTAAGATTGACATCCCCGTTGCTTCCGCGTGAGTGTCTCCTTTCGTATTCACTCGACGCTTCATGCTGTTTGTTTTTCTTGTTTTAACTGGTCGGATTTTGGGATTGTCAGTGCTGCCACTTCCGGGACCTCAGCTTACAGGGACGAGGACGAGGTGATGGAGGATGCGGTCACTTCTAATCTGGGTATGATTTCTGCCGTACTGTCTTTGTTTGGTCGATCCAAATGCAATGTGCATCATTGGGTGATGTGACTTTGGCAATTGCACCCTACACAGCTCCCAACGTTATTGACCTTCCTGACGATGATGAAGAGCCCGAGAGGCCTTTGACGAGGAAGAGTAGGCAAGCTCCTACAAGCGAGGCGCTACAGTCGACACCGAGGGCGGAACCAGTCGTTCAGGGCGCTGGCGACGCCAACCGGGGTTCTGTTACCTTCGTCGTGCCACTGTCGAGTGCCTTGCCTTCTTCGTCGACTGCTCAGGCCCCTGTCGACCCACCTTCGGTTTTTGCGACCCATCATGTACCAGAAGACGAAGTGAATGCTGCCAGGGAAGCTATACGCCAGGCGGGTGTCATGATGGAGAAGATGAAGATGGTGCGAGACGCCAGTCAGGCTGCCTACGACGCCAGCTCGGCTCTCCAAAGCAACGTTCAGGTTAGTTGGTCGCCACTTGTTCTGTTAGGATATGATATCTGAAGACTCCTTTCTGAAAATCTTTGCGTTAGTACACCCACTGGGTGCGTTGCTTGAACTTTGAATTAGTGGGGGCATGCTGAGTGCACCCACTGGGTGTAGTCCTTGAGACTGCGGTGGACTGCGGGCAGTCGGCTGTAGTCTTTGTATCTTGTCGAGTGTAAACCGAATTGATAGTTTGTCTCTTCCACTCGGTCTGGTCGAGTGGGGTCGAAACCGGTGGGGGCACGCCAAGTGCACCCACTGGGTGTAGTCCCCGAGACCGTGGTCGACTGCTGGCAGCCGACTGTGGTCTGAGCTTTTTTTTTACTCCCTGCACTCGACTCTGGCGGGCCGGTCGAGTGGGATCAGAACCGGTGGGGGCACACAAAGTGCACCCGCTGGGTGTAGTCCCCGAGGCTATGGTGGACTGCGGGCAGTCGACCGTAGCCTTAGTAACTTTTTTTTGCTGTAAAAATAACTTCTCCCCTTTGATTTTAGAAATCTTGTGATCTTGGGGCTCGCTTTGCTGACTTAGATAAACAGCAGGTCCAACTGAACCTTGACTTGGAGCTGGCCATGACAGAGCTGCAAAGGGTCAAGGACGACGCCACTGGTAAGACGAATTTGTCGACTGGTCTGTCTTAAGCTTGAGTTCCCTTCTGCTCTTTCTGAATCAGGCATCATTTCTTTGTAGAAAAACTGAGAGAAGCTCTGGTGAAGAAGGACCAGGATTTGGATGCTGCTCGAAAAGAGGCTAACGACAAAACCGCTCTAGCTGCACAGAAACTGGCTTTGGTCGGCCAGTTGGAAGAAGAGAATACTAGGCTGAAGTCTTCTCTGAATGACGCCAACAAGGAGTGCTCGCGCTAGAAGAAGGAGAATCTCATCCTGGGCGAGAAGATGGAAAGCATTGCTCGCAGGAGGGATGATCTGGAGAGCTACCTGAGGAGTCTTGCCAAGAAGTTGTTCATCAAGCTTGAAGGTGCACATTTTGTTCCGACTGATTTTTTTTGTGTCGACTCGGTGTATGTAAATTGACTTATCCTTGGACCATGATGCAGAGTTTTGCCAGAACTTCGAGGAGGAGACTGGGCGGATCGAACCTGGTTTGGATCCAATCAATTCTCCTGTGAAAGATGAAACTGCCATGAATCTGCTCCGACTGGAATCCCGCATTGACGGTGTCGTGGACTACTTGGCTCGACTGAAGGTCGCCATGTCGCGGATCGACCCGGCACTTTGGCCAGAGGCTGTGCTCCAAAATGATCTTGAGTCCCTGATGACTCGACTAAATGAAATCCCTGACCGAGTGCAGGAGTGGAAGAAGTCTGCTGCTCGGTGTGGCGCTGATGTGGCTCTGTCTTTGGTTCATGTCCACTGCAAGGAGGTGCGACAAGACAAACTGGCAGCAATCAAGGTGGCCAACACCTAGAAACATGACTTCCGAACTTTTATGGAGACTTTCATCGCTGCAGCCACTCGGATAGCCGACGGCATCGACCTGGATGAGTTCGTCGAGCCTGCCAGCCCTCCTCCTGCGGAGTGAACAACCTTTTATGCCTCACCTTCAATTTTCCTCGGAATGCCGAGTGGTTTTGGTAACCGTTAAACTCTTTCGGGCTGAATGCCCGAGCACTTTGATCTGTGGTCCGGAAACCTTTAGGATTTATCCGAACTTGGTTTATCGTCGAATATCTTTATGCATTCCCCATCAAGTGGAAATCGTTCTCTATTCGAGACAACCTTTGTATTTGCGGCGTAGCTCCGAAGGAGACGGTAGCAGTCGACCTGCACCTCCTCGTCTTTGCGGGTCAGCGATGGATCGTACATTGTATTTGTGGCGAAGCTCCCCAAGGAGGAGGCGACAGTCGACCTGCCCCTTGTTACTGTAGAGCAGGATGAAGTGCGCGTTGTATTTGTGGCGAAGCTCTCCAAGGAGGAGGCGGTAGTCGACCTGCCCCTTGTTACTGCAAAGCAGGATGTGTTTCAAACTTAGGGGAGTGCTGGACTGCAGCTAAGTCGCCGAGTGGGAGGGCTACTCTCCACTCGGTAGGATTTTTTCAAACTTAGGCGAGTGCCTGACTGGAGCTAAGTCCTCAAGAGAGAGAACTTAGGCGAGTACTGGACTGCAGCTAAGCCCCCGAGTGGGAGGACTGCTCTCCACTCGGTAAGATTTTTTTAAACTTAGGCGAGTGCCTGACTGCAGCTAAGTCCTCAAGAGAGAGAACTTAGGCGAGTACTGGACTGCAGCTAAGCCCCCGAGTGGGAGGACTGCTCTCCACTCGGTAGGATTTTTTCAAACTAAGGTGAGTGTTTGACTGCAGCTAAGTCCTCGAGAGAGAGAGAGAGAGCTT
>NC_041380.1:442659150-442674035 GCF_002162155.2 Triticum dicoccoides | reverse complement strand
AAGTGAGAGAACTTAGGCGAGTACTGGACTGCAGCTAAGCCCCCGAGTGGGAGGACTGCTCTCCACTCGGTAGGATTTTTCAAACTTAGGCGAGTGCTTGACTGCAGCTAAGTCCTCAAGTGAGAGAACTTAGGCGAGTACTGGACTGCAGCTAAGCCCCCGAGTGGGAGGACTGCTCTCCACTCGGTAGGATTTTTTCAAACTTAGGCGAGTGCCTGACTGCAGCTAAGTCCTCCAGTGAGAGAACTTAGGCGAGTACTGGACTGGAGCTAAGCCCCCGAGTGGGAGGACTGCTCTCCACTCAGTAGGATTTTTTTCAAACTTAGGCGAAACGAATTCGCAGCTAAGCCACCCACTGGAGGATTTCATTCGCAAACAAAAAACGGTAACAATCACTGGGAAAATTATAACGCTCTTGTCTTTGAAAAATAAACTACAGGAGTTTTTTCTTATTACATCTCATCCGAGTGAGAATTCAAGTAAAAAAGGGGCGGAGTAGCTCCGCATTCCAGGCTCGCGACTCATCAATCTGGCGATCGACATTGTAGAGGTGGTATGCTCCATTGCGAAGGACTCTGGTGACTATGAAGGGGCCTTCCCAAGTAGGAGCGAGTTTGTGTGGTTTCTGCTGATCCACTCGGAGGACTAAGTCTCCCTCTTGGAAGGCTCGACCCTTCACATTTCTGGCATGGAATCGGCGCAAGTCTTGTTGGTAGACGGTCGATCGGATCATGGCCATTTCTCTTTCTTCTTCCAGGAGGTCGACTGCGTCCTGCCGGGCTTGTTCTGCTTCATCTTCAGAGTAGAGCTCGACTCGGGGAGCGTTGTGAAGCAGGTCACTCGGCAAGACTGCCTCGGCTCCGTAGACCAGAAAGAATGGGGTTCTTCCGGTCGATCGGTTCGGTGTTGTCCTCAATCCCCAAAGGACTGATGGAAGCTCGTCGACCCATGCACCTGCTGCGTGCTTGAGATCGTGCATCAACCGAGGTTTCAGTCCTTTGAGAATTAGGCCGTTTGCCCTTTCTGCTTGCCCATTCGACTGAGGGTGAGCGACCGAAGCATAGTCGACTCGGGTACCCTGAGAGGCGCAAAAGGCCCTGAATTTGTCAGAATCGAAGTTTGACCCATTGTCAGTGATGATGCTGTGCAGAACTCCATATCTGAATATCAACCCTCTGACAAAACTGATAGCAGTGCAAGCATCAAGATTCTTGATAGGCTTGGCTTCAATCCATTTGGTGAACTTGTCGACTGCTACTAGTACATGAGTGAAGCCGCTCCTGCCTGTTCTCAGTGGTCCAACCATGTCCAGCCCCCAAACAGCGAAGGGCCAGACGAGTGGAATGATTTTCAGAGCTGACGCGGGCTTGTGCGACATATTGGAGTAATACTGACATCCTTCACACTTGTCGACTATCTCTTTTGCCATTTCATTGGCTCTTGGCCAGTAGAATCCCGCTCGGTATGCTTTAGCCACAATGGTCCGAGAGAACGCATGGTGACCACAGGTCCCCGAGTGGACATCATCAAGGATCATCCGACCTTCTTCTGGTGTAATACACCTCTGACTGACTCCAGTCGCGCTTTCTTTATATAACTGTCCTTTTATGACTGTAAAGGCCTTGGATCGTTGGACGATCTGTCGAGCCTCTTCTTCGTCCTCTGGGAGCTCTTTCCTTAGGATGTATGCAATGTACGGTACTGTCCAGTCGGGAGTGCTGACCAAGACTTCCATGATCAGGTCGACTACAGCTGGAATTTCAACTTCAGTCGAATCCGTGGCGCTTTTTGGCCGCGGGGGGGCTCTTCACTAAAGGGATCCTCCTGAACTGATGGTATGTGAATGTGTTCCAAAAACACATTGCTGGGGATGGCTTCTCTTTTGGAACCCCTCAAATTTCTTCTCCAACTTTCTCACTGCATTGCAATAACCAGTCATGGCTGGACTTCTGACGTCCCATTCCTTCATCACCTTATTAACCACCAAATCTGAGTCGCCATAGACCATGAGGCAACGGACGCCGAGTGAAATGGCCATGCGCAACCCATACAAAAGTGCTTCGTATTCTGCCTCGTTGTTGGAGGAATCAAAGTGGATTTGAAGAACATAACTGAGTTTATCTCCTCTGGGGGAGACCAACACTACTCCGGCACCCGAACCATTCAGCATCTTGGAACCGTCGAAGAACATGGTCCAATGCTCCGAGTGAACCTGAGTCGGCAGCTGCTGTTCAATCCACTCGGCGACGAAATCTGCGATTGCCTGGGACTTAATAGCTTTCTTTGCCTCAAACTTGATATCTAGAGGGAGGAGTTCAATCGCCCATTTTGCCACTCAACCGGTTGCATCCCTGTTATGCAGGATCTCTGATAATGGAGCGTCGCTGACGACTGTAATGGAATGATCAGAGAAGTAATGAGCAACTTTCTTTATGGTCATATAAATCTCGTATACAAGCTTCTGATAATGAGGATATCTTTGCTTCGACGGGGTCAAAACTTCAGAAATATAATATACTGTGCGCTGAATTTTGAAGGTCTTTCCTTCTTCTTCCCGCTCGACCGTAAGTACCGTACTGACGACTTGTCCCATGGCTGCAATGTAAAGCAGCAAAGGCTCCTTACTGATTGGGCAGCAAGCACCGGCTGGGTGGAGAGCAGAGCTTTGAGCTCTGCAAACGCTGCATCAGCTTCAGGAGTCCACTCAAAGTTGTCAGACTTCTTCATCAATCGGTAAAGGGGCAATGCCTTTTCACCGAGGCGAGATATGAATCGACTTAAAGCGGCCAAGCAACCAGTAAGCTTCTGGACGTCGTGCACTCGCACAGGACTTTTCATTCGGAGTATAGTGCCGACTTTTTCTGGATTGGCGTCGATTCCCCGTTCGGAAACGAGAAAACCGAGTAATTTTCCGCCAGGAACTCCGAATGTGCACTTTGATGGATTAAGCTTGATATCATACCTCCTGAGGTTGGCAAAGGTTTCAGCAAGGTCAGCCAGCAGGTCGGAACCCTTCCGCGACTTGACCACAATATCATCCATATACGCCTCCACATTCCGACTGATTTGAGTGAGCAAACACTTCTGAATCATCCTCATGAATGTGGCCCCAGCATTCTTGAGGCCGAACGGCATGGTAACATAACAGAAGCACCCGAATGGAGTGATGAAAGCTGTTTTGATCTCGTCAGGTCCATACAGACGGATCTGATGGTACCCGGAATAGGCGTCCAAAAAAGACAATCGCTCACATCCCGCGGTCGAGTCGACTATCTGATCGATGCGGGGGAGAGGAAAATGATCTTTCGGGCAGGACCGATTGATATGTTTAAAGTCAATGCACATGCGAAGTGACTTGTCCTTCTTGGGGACCATAACAACGTTGGCGAGCCACTCGGAGTGGTAAATTTCTCGGATAAACTCCGCTGCTAAGAGCCGAGCCACCTCCTCGCCAATGGCCTTTCTCTTCTGGACGGCGGATCGCCGGAGATGTTCCTTGACAGGTTTTACTTTTGAGTCGACTCTCGGGCGATGCTCAGCCAGCTTCCTGAGAACACCTGGCATGTCAGAAGGCTTCCATGCGAAAATGTCCCAGTTCTCACGGAGGAACTGGACGAGCGCTTCTTCCTATTTGAAGTCGAGTGTTGTCGAGATATGAGTCGGAGCAGTGCCGGGATCGGTCGGGTGGATGTGAGCTGTCTTCGTATCGCCAGTCGACTGAAAAGCCGATTCTGTGGCGGGCTTCTTGGCTCGCAACAAATCACTCGGGTTTGCAGTGTTCTGGTATTCCTGCAACTCCACCACTGCCATCTGAGCATCAACGATCTTCGAACCTTTCTGAAAACATTCTTCCGCTTTCTTCTGATTTCCTGTAATAGTAATCACACCTTTGGGGCCAGACATCTTCAATTTGAGATACACATAACATGGTCGGGCCATGAAGCGTGCATAAGCCGGCCTGCCCAAAATAGCGTGGTAGGCACTCTGGAAGTCTACAACTTCAAATGTCAACTTTTCTTTGCGGTAATTCTTGAAATCACTGAAAACCACATCAAGAGCAATCTGGCCGAGTGATTCAACCTTCTTTCCAAGAATGACTCCATGAAAACTCATGTTGCTGGCACTGAGTCTGGACATCGAAATGCCCATCCCTTTCAATGTCCCAGCATACAATATGTTCAAACCACTCCCACCATCCATCAAGACTTTGGTCAGTCGACACTGTCGAGTGGTATGTTTGGGTTGCTTGCCCTGGAACTGCTGGATCAAGAGTCGACACTGTCGAGTGGTATGTTTTGGGTAAATAAAATTACCCTCTTCATCTTTCTTGGTGTGGACGAGGCACGGCAAATCCAACACATCATTTCCGTCCTGGTCTTTAACTTTCTTGGGGTTCCAAGGTCCTTTGGGTTTTCCCTTAAACTTTCCTTGAGTCACAGTCAAGGCTTCCCCAGGAGCAGTTGGCTCGGCTTTTCGCTTCTGTTTCCGATTGGAATTTCCTCCGGTTTCTTGGGCGACTGACTTCAGCTTGCCACTCCGGAGTCGATCCTCATCTTCTCCATTACGTACTTGGTGGCAATCTCCATCATTCGGTTCAGAGACATATCTTCGATTCGACCGAATTTCAGATTCAGTTCTCTGTACTTGACGCCTTCTTTGAAGGCACAGACTGCTTGGTGGTCAGGCACATTCTCTACCGTGTGGTGCAACGTGATCCATCTCTGGATGTAATCCCTCAAGGTTTCATTCGGCTTATGCACGCAGGACCGCAGTTCCGTCAACCCTGCCGGTCGTTTGCATGTTCCTTCGAATGTGGTGACAAATACTCGGGCGAGATCTTCCCAAGTGTAAATACTGCTGGGTGCTAACTGGTTCAACCACGCTCTGGCCGAGCCCTCCAACATGAAAGGCAGGTGCTTCATGGCCACCTTATCATTGCCGCCGCCAATCTGGACAACCACTCGGTAGTCTTGAAGCCAAGTATCGGGCTTGGACTCGCCAGTGAACTTGTTGACTCCAGTCGCCAACCTGAAGTTGGGAGGAATCACAGCGGCCCTGATGGCTCTACTAAAGCACTCTGGCCTCGAAACATGTGCTCTGCTGCTGGTAGGAGCATCTCTGTCGTGTCATTTCCGGTGAGCTCTGTTCCTGTCAACCAAACCTTGAACGAGAATGGATCTCGCATCGAAGCCTGGCTCCCTGGAGTCGACTGGAATTCTTCGTCCAACATTACGAGGGCGCCTATCATCCTATTGTCGAGGCGCATACGACCCGCTCCTCGGGGGAGGGGTGGGCACTCCATGTCGATCATCACGATCGAATCGGTGATCATATTGCTCACGGTTACCATGCTGATTACGCCGGTCCGCACGTCCCTCACGCCTCGGGGGCGATCTTGGGCTATGAGCCGACTGGACTGTGTCTACGGCAACGGATCTACTGTGAATCCTGTTCCGCGACTGAGAAACAGCGGAATTCTGGTCTCCTGCTGCCCGGAGCAACGCTCTGATCTGCAGCAAGCCTCTGCCAGCCTCCGACTGGGAAGGCTGAATCGACTCTGCTATGCGGGCTGCAGCTGCTAAATTCTGAATCGGAGTTCGATATACCTGCAGGGGCGGGAAGAGCTGACGTCGACTGGATTCAGGAACCTGTTGTCGCGCACGCTCGTCGAGTGCTCGCTGGAGATTCTTCAGTCGAGGGCGCTCGGCCAAGTTTGCCAGGCGCGCGTCCTCCAAGGCACGAGCCTCGGGGGTTTCTCCAATGATAGGAGTGTGCAATGCATCCATGTTCCGGCGGCGAAGTTCTTTTCTCTACAGCGACGTGAGAGGCTCGGGAACATATTCCTCATGAGGACGCGACGGGTCGCCTCCACCCGCGCCTCCGTCGGTGCGGGAAAAACCGGAAGGACTGGGAGGTCCATCGACCATCAGAACCTCCACCGCCGGATCGTTGCTGTCGCACTTGGATGCGGTCTCTGCGGAGCCAGTCGACAAGTCGAACAGGCCGTAGAGGGATTCGTCGGGCTCAATCATCGCGACTTGAGGGGTGGCCAACTAGCGTGCCACCGCGTGTCTCACCCACCGCTGGAGTCTCGACCAACCAGAGCGCTTGCGCCGGCGGGAAACTGGGACGGAGGACAACACAGGAGCCGACCGGGAGGGGGTCGACGGTTGCCGCAGGAGAACGCCGCGGACGCACGCGCTAAAGTGCGTTGCCCCGCGGACTGGGAGTGCGTTTACGTCGAGCGGAGCCTCCTGAAGCCACGCGGAGTCGTCGGCGATGAACGTGAGCGCGCCGAGACGGATCTCGCGGCCCTCCACCAAAACTCTGCCGAAAATCATGATGATTCGGATCGGAAAAGATCGCAACTCCTTTAACAAAACGCTAAAACACCTGCCCCACGGTGGGCGCCAACTGTCGTGGTTCTAAGTCTGACAGTGATGTAGGGGGGTAAGTATGGAGAGGCAAGATCTTAACTATAGAGGAGTTGTAGGAACGCAAGATTTACGAGTTCAGGCCCTTCTCGGAGGAAGTAATAGCCTTACCTCTCGGAGCCCGGAGGCGGTCGACTGGATTATGCGTGTGTGAATTACAGGCGTGTGAACCCTTGTTTCGGAGGAGGGGGTGACTTATATAGAGTGCGCCAAGACCCCAGCCAGCCCATGATACAAAGGGTTCAATGTACATTAAGGCAGGGCGTTACTGGTAACGCTAGTAATAAAGTGCTATGATGATCATAAAAGGTACTTAATAACCGACCGTTAGCATGCGGAGCGCCTTTAGGTCACCTGACCGTCGAGTGGCTTGGTCTTGGTCGAGTGATTGCTTCTTGGTCGAGTATCTTCAAGTCTGTCGAGTGAGACACCTACAAGTCGATTGAAAGATGATTTCTTCTGGAAATGTCTTTGGGTAGGTCAGTTTGGATAGTTCCATGACCCTACCCTAGATACATAGCTTCATCAGCGCACGCGCCGACTCAAATGCGAAAGCGAACATCCGTGTCCGTCTGGCCGACCCAAACAAATGAAATCGCCGTTCGTTTGAGTCGGCCCGTTAAAGTTGCTCTTAAACCACGAATTCAATGTGGTATGAGTGAAAACCTAGCGAGCCTGTATTTGGCCAGACGGACGGACGGGCGTACCGCGGCGCGTTCTTCCGTTTCTCCGGCGCGTCCGGTCCGGTCTCACGTGATGGCGCCAGATCCGCTTATCTCGTCCTCGCGTCCTTGTGCTCGCTCGTACACAATGCACAGCCGAGTAATCAGGCTAGCTAGATGCTACCGCCATGCCATGGAGGCCTAGCTAGCCCTAGGCGGCAGCAGCAGAAAAGAAAGACCCGGCGTATCATATCGCACCGCCCGCAGGAGCTGGTAAAAAGCCGTCGATCGCGTCGCGCCCAATACGAACCAGCAATCAATCCCTGCGCCGCGGATCCATGGATCCAGCAACCCAGCAGCTACCGGCTATGGTAGAGTGTAGACTGGCGCGCGGGCGTAGGCTGTGGCCGCTGCTGCCGCTGCTTTTAACGCGGGGGCAGAGCTGCAAACGGCGGCAGCGGCAGCGGCAGAGCAGGAGGGAGAAGAAGAGAAGGGGAGCCGGGCGGGCGCGTCAGTGAAAGCTGCCAGCAGGCTGCCGCGCTGCGTGCCCGGTGCGGCGCCCCCACAAGAAGTCTCGATCCCCCACTGGGCGCAGCCGCAGGCGCAGCGAGCGAAAGATGAGATCCCGTGGTCGATCAGAGGAATTTTTCAGCCGCAGACCCCACCCGCAGCCACTTCTTCAGACCTCACACACGCTGAAGCAGCACCCGCCCGGCCCCTCCCTCCTTCTCTCCTATCTTCACCAGCACACAGCATACACATGCTCCCTCTCTCTCACACACACTCCTTTGTCCTGAGGAAGTAGAGTGATAAAGAACACAAGTGTCCTGTAGGCCGTAGGTGTATACACACACAGACAGATACTCCAAAAGGAAGGAGGAGAGAGAGGAGGCTACCTACCTAGCAAGCTATGCTAACCTAGGGTAGGCTCTAGAGACTAGAGAGAGGGTAGCTAGCTAGCTAGGGTAGCTAGGTGGTAGTAGGGTAGAGTCTTTTGCGTTTTCTTTTCTTTACTCTTGGATGCCCCTTCCTTCGCTGGGAAGAGAGATTCTTCTTTAAAGTGGATGGAGAGGAGGGGTTTCCGGTCCGTCCGTAGGCTCACTCAGCTCAGCCGCTAGCCGCTACGCTACCTCACTCTCAGAGGGAGCATCTTCGTCTGCTCTTGCGCCTTTTCCGCTCGCCTTTGGAGCTAAGCTTAGCCTTGATAGGTGCAGGTGCAGCAGCTAGCTAGGGAGGGGGAGCTACTGCCCCCGCCAGCAAGCGTGGCGTCGTCGGGGCGGCGCTTCCCATCGGTCTCCGCGGCCTACGCGGACTGGATCGCGTCGGCCGGCGGCGACGACCTCTCGCTCGGCTTCAATGCCGCGGGCGCGTCCGCCGCCGGGCTCTGGGCCCCCGCCTCGCGCCAGTCCGCCGCTCTCAACTACGGGATAGCGGCGGCCAACGGTGATGTCGGCATGGTCGTCCTCGCCCCCGCCTCCTCCTTCCACCACCAGAGGGCCGCTGCTGCTGCCGCCGCGGCGGCCGACGGCGCCGACCAAGGGTTCGCGCTCCTCTCCGCGGGCCAGTGCGGGCTCGCCGACCCTGGCGCTCCCAAGTCCGGCAGCGCCATCCAGTTCTGGCAATCGCACTCGCAGCCCCCCGCGACGCCGCCCGCGGTTGCCCCCGCCGACAAGAAGCAGGTGGCCTCCGCGGTGGACTACGGCGGCGTCTCCTCCGGATCCGGCGGCTCCACCACGTGCAGCGACTGCGGCAACCAGGCGAAGAAGGACTGCCCTCACCAGCGATGCCGGACGTGCTGCAAGAGCCGCGGCTTCGACTGCACCACGCACGTCAGGAGCACCTGGATCCCGGCCGCCCGGCGCCGCGAGAAGCACCCGCTCGGCGGCGACCTTTCCCCTCCCGCCGCTCCTGCCACGGCGGCCACCAAGAAACCGCGGTTCCACTCGTCCCAGACCACGACCACGACCACCACCTCTCGCACCTCCACCTCCAACGGCACCTCCTCGAGCCAACAAGGTGATCGACCAGCACAGACGCACGCACGCACATCCCAAGTCTCAGCACACATAATTCAAGAAACTTGGACACTAATCACATCTTCTATCCCATCCTCTGCAGACGCGCCGTTCAGGGACAGCCTGCCGCGGCACGTGCGCGCGCCGGCGGTGTTCCGGTGCGTGCGGGTGACCTCCGTCGACGACGGCGCGGACGAGTTCGCGTACCAGGCGGCGGTGAGCATCAACGGCCACATGTTCAGGGGGTTCCTCTACGACCAGGGCGCCGACAACGGCCGCACCAGCAACGACGAGCCCAGCCACGCGCACGAGGCCGCAGTGCGTAGCATCTCCGACCTCCACCTCGGCAACGCCTCCGCGGTGCCGCCGGACATGTACAACACCGTCAGCGGGGCGTTCATTCTCGGCGGGATGGGCTATGGTAACACCATGAACTGAAAACTGTTACTCGTAGTGCTAGCTAGTAAGCCTGGTGCAATAATGGTAGCCATCTTGTTACTACATGTCACCTCATTTCTTTCATCTCACATCACCAGTAGTGGTACTACCCTGTCTTCCATTTTGCTGCTGCATGCTGTGTGCCAGTGCCACAGCTAACTTCCAAGTCTTTTGATAGTAGTAGAAGTTGGAAAGAAAATGAAAGGAAAAGCAGTCAGTATTTCCAAGGTAAACTTGCTGTACAACATGCTACTATCTGATTTCTCTATGTGGCTGATGCTGTTGTGTTACCATTTTTTTTAACTTAACATGTTTGCATATGTTGGGAACTGCAAATCATATACAGTTAAAATCACCATGTTCTGTGGGTCCTTTGGAGTAAATTTTTTAGACAAAACATTATTTGTAGTAATCACTTGACGCCATGGAGAGGTTGATGGTAGTAGTACTATTGTTAATTTGACAGCTGAAAAGTTTGACTCTTTGATGCTCTTCCTAGTTCCCACGCCATCGACCACTTCATTTCATCCTCTTGCGTGCTATGGCTTCCGAATTGCCAATCTTGTTTACCTTGTTCAGCTAGTAGCACGTATACTCTACTATCTCTTTCCCAAATTTACGGGGTTGGTAGGAATAGCTAGACATGGGTTGGATTCTTACTTGCTTTGTATGTGCTGTTAAGCATCTTATCGGTGCATTGGAACTTGTAGCGGGAAAAAGAGAGCCAATGTGCAATGCATGTGGTGATAAGAATTCTTTTGCCCTCTTAAAATAACATATGCAGCTGATACTCTAGTAAATTACTTGGGTCACGATCATGGAAGCCAATAATGGTACAGTGCTCCATACATTACCCTTGGCCTGTTTGCTAGTAGTAGCTGCTTGTTAACAATATGATGAAGGGACATCTTCACTTAATCTTTTGTTGCGAGCCCCCATATTTATTCCCCCTGCTGCCGGATCCCAAATCCAGAATGAAAACATGCACCCCTCTGTTTCATAATATAAGATGTTTTTTCAAGCTAACATGGTTTATAAAAATATCTTATATTATGAGACGGATGAAGTACTAAGGAGTGGCCATATCTCAATGAACACAGGACTAAATTTGTCTCATCAAGTACAGTGATAGAGATATATTTCCGATCAAGATTTTTCATCCATTCCATACTTGTAAGAATCTCTAACTTTGATCAGATTGTTCTTAGCGGCGAGAAATAACAATATCATATTTTTATGGGATTTCTTTTCTCAATTTTTTTAATGAGATTTGTTAGTTTCAGTCTGATTTTGTCTTTCTTCATTGCTAAGCAGGCCAAGTTATTACACAACAAAGTCATATTGTGCTGTGGATCTATTGACTCTAAAGCTTGCATAAAGAAGTTTTCTGTAACTTCAGTTTAGGAGTGCAAATTACAAATGATTTATGAAAATCACTATACCTAATTTTTCTTGCATGAGAAACCAACGATGTTTAGATCTGTATCGTAAGTTTATGGGTGTACCGAAGCACTGCTCTTTGCAGATTTAAAGTACTTCTAGGATGTCTACTATGTATTGAAAAATATATCAGTTCGGTTCCTCTAAGATTGGCAGGTGATCATTGGATCAAAGGAAATAATAAATAGATAAAGAACCACGGGGTTATTTTTTTGGCTATTTCCACCTTGTTGTGTCATGTCAAATGTGAGTTTGGTCGATTTGCTTGAGCCACCGCGGCTTGAGGACGAAAATTATGCTGTGGTAGCTGGTCGAAGGGGTTGGGTAAGCCATCTTGTCATCAGCAAAGCCGCTGTTATCTCATGTGTTGTTTCTACGGGGATCTTTTGGCCCATGCTGCCGTGCCTAACTTTCGGGAGCACGGCTACTGTGCAGGGCGCTTGTTTTATTCGATGTGGTAGAGTTGGTGTACCATCATCTCCATGGAGCGGCCTGCCATTTAATTTATAGCTAGACCTTGATTTACTGCGCCATTGCTTTAACTTGTTCGATCTTTGCCAATGCCTCGTACTAATTAATTAGTCTGATTCTCTTTTTCAATTGAGTTTTTGAATGAAGTTAGTATATGGTCGATAGTCACAGGCTGATTATTCTCCTGTAATCCTGCCAAGTAATTTGGCTCTTGCTAGTACCGTTTAATTTAATTCCACCTTGATATTTAGTTCCTTGGAGACGACTTGACCAAAGTGTGAATTTCAATATACTTATCTGCTTCAGAAAGTTGTTATTCTTACCATTCTTTTATTGTGGATCAGTTATCAATGATTTCAGACGTTGATTACAGTATTGATGAATATTCCAGTCCCAGAGCATCAGATAAATGAATAATATGTATGGTGTTACTGGGTTATAATATTTAAAAACTGAATATTATTTTTTGTGCTTCTTGCACAGGGTTTATGATAAATAATTCCTGTCCTGGTTAATCATTTTTTGGCAAGAGTCTTTGTTCCAATTATTTCTCAGGTTAATTGTCTAAATTGTTATGAATATATATTTGGTGCCACAATAAGGTTATGAAGATCATTATGTCATGTGTCATTTTTTATTCATGAAAACTTTTTTCCATTAATTTGTTGGTTGTGTTTGACTTTTTTATGGGAGGTTGTGTTTGATTTTGAACTGAAGTTTTGTGAATGATAAGCAAATATCTGTTAAGTTAGCTTTGTTAAAAGAAATCTCCACCGCATTACTAAACTAACATTCTACTATACCACAAGGTTCATTGGCGTTTGCCTTTTCATCTGAGTGAGTAGACACAGATCCTTTAGCTTCTAACATAACGGTATCATTTTTGTTCGATTTTCTCTGGAACGTATTTACATTTGAGATGTTGGTGATTAGATATCATCCTGAATATTCGAACGTCGCATAGCATTTTGTTGACTAGCTTTATTGTTTCATGTGCTTCTTAGTATAATCAAATCTTGAAATAGGCTTTCACCCCGCTTTATAGATAAAGCAACCAACAAGTCCATACACCGAGTAGCACCACACCGACATAAAAAGTATGTTGGGGTCACAAAACAAGCAATCCCAAATAAAACATAATTGAAAAGCAGAAAAAAAGACCACCAAGTTTCCACAACATCAAAGGGGCGCCAGAGACGCTAGTCGATCAATTGTGGATAATACTTCAATGTTGCTTTAAATCTCCTTCCTTAAAGGCATGCCATGCTTTTTCCCATCATGAATCAGCAACTTGCAATGAATAATTCCATGATATATCTTTATTTCCTCGCAAAAAATAAGATAAATTATTGGTAACAGTTATTTTATTAGCTTGATTTCACTCAAACATCACCCATAAACTTCCAAATAAACAACGACCGCGAAAATATGTTAAGATGAGCTTGTTTGTCTCTGCCAATAATATTGAACTATGTTATGATTGTACTAAGGCCAACTCCACTGCACGACCCCAAACGGACGTCTGTTTTGTCCGGATTCTGTCCGTTTGGGTAGGGTAATGGGGTCGTGTCGGGGCATGTCCTGGGATGCGGTGGCCGTGCGCCCAGCACGCGGCCCCATCCCTTTTGCCCCATCATGTCCGTCGCGGCCAAAAATGCCTATATTTTCATCAAAACTAGTTTTTACAATCCAAATGTTTGTCTGAAAATTAAAATAGTTTTACAACCAAATCGAAATTGTCTACACTGAACATAAAATGGACCAATACATCTATTGGTTGCCAATGTGATCCCACACGTGCTCTACCAAGTCATTTTGAAGATTCAAATGAGTGTGCCAATCACGCATCTCACGGTGGAATTGGGCAAACTGTTCAAATGTGGCCGGGTCTTGGTGCAGGGGCTCAATATTTTCACCTTGATAATCAAATCCTTGGTCGAAGATACTCTCATCACGCTCGTCCTCGACGATCATGTTGTGCATGATCACACAAGTAGTCATCACCTCCCAAAGCTTCCTTTCATCCCATGACAGTGCAGGGTTTCGAATGATACCCCACCGGGATTGAAGCACACCAAAAGCACGTTCCACATCCTTTCTAACACTCTCTTGCATTTGGGCAAATCTCTTTCTCTTCTCACCTTGGGGTTTCGATATTGTCTTCACAAAAATTGACCACTGAGGATATATACCATCTGCTAGATAGTATCCCTTGTTGTACTGGTGGCCGTTGATCTCAAAGTTGATAGGTGGGGAGTGGCCTTCTGCAAGCCTCGCGAAGACTGGAGAACGCTGCAGCACGTTGATATCATTGTGAGAACCTGCCATGCCAAAGAAAGAATGCCATATCCAAAGATCCTGTGATGCCACCGCTTCTAATATGACAGTGCACGCCTTGACATGCCCTTTGTACTGGCCCTGCCAAGCAAATGGACAGTTCTTCCACTCCCAGTGCATACAATCTATGCTGCCAAGCATGCCTGGAAAGCCTCTAGCTGTGTTGGTCACCAACAATCTCTCTGTATCAGCGGCAGTTGGCTTCCTGAAGTACTCTTGGCCAAACACCTCGATCACAGCCTGGCAAAACTTGTACATTGACATCAGGCATGTTGTCTCACTCATACGCACATACTCATCCACCAGATCGCCTGGAATTCCATATGCAAGCATGCGGATGGCCGCGGTGCATTTCTGGTAAGAGGAGAATCCAAGCTTTCCAAGGGTATCCGTCTTGCACTCGAAGTATGGGTCATGAGCAACCACTCCCTCTCGGATACGATTGAACACATGCCTTGCCATTCGAAAACGGCGACGAAATTTATCCGGCTTGAAGAGCGGGGTGTTGGCAAAGTAATCGGCATAGAGCAGGGCATGGCCTCTCTTCCTGTTGCGGTTCAGGTTGGGAGCACGGCTAGGGACTAACCCCCTGTACCGAGGAAGCTGTCGTTGAATGTGGTCGTGAACGACCAGTGCAGCCACCACGAGATCTTCATCATCCGACGACGAATCATCCGATGAACAAAGGAAGTGATGGAAGAAAAACTCGTCTCCACTGTCCATACCTTTGTGGGAAAAATGCCGAACACCTTGCGGTCATGGTGGCGAAGAGGCCGCGATGATCACCTCGACGCAGCAAGGGTGGTTGTCGGCCGGCTACTGGCCGCTCTGGAGCTCTCGTCGGAAGCTACCGAGTCCGCCGTGGTACATCGCCGGCGGTCGTCTCCCCTTTGCGACCCGCAAAGACGGTGACGGCCAAAACTATGACCAAAGCGCGGGCGTGGTGGCGGCCATGTCGAGACGTGGTTTGGTAGGGACGGCCGGGGGCTGCGCGGTGAGGAGGCGGCCGGAGAATAGCGGCGGCGCCGGCGGCGGGGCGGGGAGGGAGAGAGAGGGTAGAAACATTGGGAGCGGAGGGACTGCTAGTG
>NC_041380.1:442627224-442658999 GCF_002162155.2 Triticum dicoccoides | reverse complement strand
GGGGACAAAGGCGTGCGTCCAGGCCGTCCGCACGCGTCCGTTTCACCCCAAACCGAGCGCAAGTTTGGGCCGGGGATGGGCCGAAAATGGACGGAATCCGAACATTTGTCCGTTTGAGGCCGCGCGCTGGGCCGCGCTATTCGTCCGTTTTACCCTAAACGGACGCGCGCGGACAGGATGGGGTCGCGCGGTGGAGTTGGCCTAAGGGCAGTGCTAGTCGAAAGTGCCCTTCTCAGCTCGAGCTCAAATGAGCTCGTGTGAATAGAAAATCCAAAAAAATGAAAATAATTTTTTAAATCTAATTTCTTTTTTTTCAACAAACATTGAGAAAAGTTCCACATGCATGCAAAAAGTTGTGACGAATGACATTTTTGGAGTTCTGGGCAAAAAAGATGATTTTCTCAAGATAGACTTTTTTAGCATGGATTTTTTTGTCCACGCTTTCAGGAATGTGATTTTATCTTGAAATTTTGCACGCATGTAAAACATTTCTCAATTTTGTTGCAAAAAGATGATTTTTTTAATATTTTTTTTGATTTTACTATTCATGCAAGCTCATTTGAAGTCGAGCACAAATAGTCTGCATCTCAGTCCTAGTGTGCTAATATATCTTAAGCTATACCTAATGACATTAAATTGGAAGTTTCCTTCGTCCGGGTTTATTAGGGCCCCTCACATTTAGTCTCAAAGCTTGACATAGTTAACTACTCCAATATAATATTTTTTATGATTGTAATAAAATATATGTCATAATGTTTTTACGATTGTATTCTTCTTTTGGATACAAATCCGATGATATATATTTCTGTAGCATATAAATCATGAGTTGTTGTAAATGGTCAAACTTTGACCCAAAATACAAGGGGGCCAAATAAACCTAGACGAATGGTGTATATCTTAGAGCATGGTTAATACTATAGCAAAGAGCCGACAATATGGAGTTGTCATGTCACTTATAGCCAACCTAATAGCCCACTCATATAATAGTTAGTCATACTAGTACGTGCTACCTCTTGAGCATGCGTTGGTTTTCCCTTAAAGAAGAAAAGGGTGATGCAGCAAAGTATCAATCCAAGGTATCAATCCAGTAGAAGATAACACGCAAGTCACCTAGTATCTGCACGAACAATCAAAAACCTCGCAACCAACGCGATAAAGGGGTTGTCAATCCCTTTACGGTCACTTGCGAAAGTGAGATCTGATAAAGATAATAAGATAAATATTTTTGGTATTTTTATTGTATAGATTGGAAATTAAAGATTGCAAAATAGTAAACAAGATGCGATGTAAATAAAAAGAGATGCAATATAATAAAAAAAAGACCCGGGGGCCATAGGTTTCACTAGTGGCTTCTCTCATGATAGCATGTATTACGGTGGGTGAACAAATTACTGCCGAGCAATTGATAGAAGAGTGCATAGTTATGAGAATATCTAGGCAATGATTATGAAATATAGGCATCACGTCTGTGTTAACTAGACCGAAATGATTTTGCATCTACTACTATTACTCCACACATTGACCGCTATCCACCATGCATCTAGAGTATTAAGTTCATAAGAACAGAGTAACGCTTTAAGCAAGATGACATGATGTAGAGGGATAAACTCAAGCAATATGATATAAACCCCATCTTTTTATCCTCGATGGCAACAATACAATATGTGTCTTGCTGCCTCTACTGTCACTCGAAAAGTACACCGCAAGATTGAACCCAAAGCTAAGCACTTCTCCCAGTACAAGAAAGATCAATCTAGTAGGCCAAACTAAACCGATAATTCGAAGAGACTTGCAAAGATATCAAATCGTGCATATAAGAATTCAGAGAAGAATCAAATGTTATTCATAGATAAACTTGATCATAAATCCACAATTCATTGGATCTCGGCAAACACACCGCAAAAAGTATTATATCAAATAGATCTCCAAGAACACCGAGGAGAACTTTGTATTGAGAACCAAAGAGAGAGAAGAAGCCATCTAGCTAATAACTATGGACCTGAAGGTCTGTGGTAAACTACAAACACATCATAGGAGAGGCTATGGTGTTGATGCAGAAGCCCTCCGTGATCGAATCCCCCTCCGGTAGATCGCCGGATAAGGCCTCAGATGGGATCCCACAGGTACAGAAGGTTGCGGCGGTGGAAAAGTGGTTTCGTGGCTCCCCCTGATGTTTTTAGGGTATAAGAGTATATATAGGCGAAAGAAGTACGTCAGTGGAGCTCCGTGGGGCCCACGAGGGTGGGGGTGCACCTACCCCTCCTGGGCGCGCCCTCCTATCTCGTGTCCGCCTCGCGGACTTCCAGACTTCCAGTCCAAGTCTCCTGGTTTTTGTTTGTTTCAAGAAATATCCTCGCGAAGGTTTCATTTTATTTGGATTCCGTTTGATACTCCTTTTCTACGAAACACTGAAATAGGTAAAAAAACAGAAACTGGCACTGGGCCTCTGGTTAATAGGTTAGTCCCAAAAATAATATAAAAGAGCATATTAAAGCCCATTAAGCATCCAAAACAGATAATATAATAGCATGGAACAATAAAAAATTATCGATACATTGGTGACGTATCAAGCATCCCCAAGCTTAATTCCTGCTCGTCCTTGAGTAGGTAAATGATAAAAAACATAATTTTTGATGTGGAATGCTACCTAACATAATTTTCAATGTAATTTTTCTTTACTGTGGCATGAATGTTCAGATCCAAAAGATTCAAGACAAAAGTTTAATATTGACATAAAAATAATAATACTTCGAGCATACTAACCAAGCAATTATGTCTTCTTAAAATAACATAGACAAAGAAAGCTCATCCCTACAAAATCATATAGTTTATCCATGCTTCATTTTCGTCACACAAAATGCTCCCATCATGCACAACCCCGATGACAAGCCAAACAATTGTTTCATACTTTAGCATTCTCAAAAAGTTTCAACTTTCACGCAATATATGAGCGCGAGGCATGGACATAACACTATAGGTGGAATAGAACGGTGGTTGTGGAGAAGACAAAAAAGAGGAAGATAGTCTCACATCAACTAGGCGTATCAATGGGCTATGGAGATGCCCATCGATAGATATTAATGTGAGTGAGTAGGGATTTCCATGCAACGGATGCAGTAGAGCTATAAGTGTATGAAAGCTCAACAAAAGTAACTAAGTGGGTGTGCATCCAACTTGCTTGCTCATGAAGACCTAAGGCAATTTGAGGAAGCCCATCATTGGAATATACAAGCCAAGTTTTATAATAAAAAATTCCCACTAGTATATGAAAGTGACAACATAAGAGACTCTCCATCATGAAGATCATGGTGCTACTTTGAAGCACAAGTGTGAAAAAAAGATAGTAACATTGCCCCTTCTCTTTTTTTCTTTCATTTTTTTGTTTGGGCCTTCTTTTTTTATGACTTCCTTTTTTTCGCCCGGAGTCTCATCCCGACTTGTGGGGGAATCATAGTCTCCATCATCCTCAGGGACGGAGCCAGGATTTGACCATAGGGGGGGCGAAGACATTGGCACAAGAAATTTTTTCCTTTAGGTTAACCCACTTTTCACTAAGTTCTTAATAGAATCAACCGGCTTGTTACACTGATAAGAAGAAACAGATATCTGAGCACTGATAGAAAGACAACGACACAAGACATGTAGATTCATGAAATTTTATTTGTGGTATATATAATTTATTGATTAGAAGCTTGCATATGGACTAAATTAATTATGGCCAGTCTATTTCGTAAAATAATTATCAGATATCACGAAATTTAAATGTCTGAAATTAAATAGTTCTTACTTACCTCATGGCATCAATGGAATTCTTTAGCGTTAGTTAGGATTAGGCTTGTTCGCTTCACTGGATTGCACAATAGCTTCATTTTCTCATGGCTGAGAACATGAACCAACTGGTTTGAAAAAATAACGAAATGATTCATCTTTCTACATCTTCATGTCTACACAAACACAAATAAATAACTGAGAATGTTATAATTGTTGATTAATGCCTATAGTTTGTGTATGATTATACTTCTATATATAGTTTTTAAAGGCACAAACTAATCTGATGAGAAAACAAATTACCTTTTTTCCTTTGCGTTGTTGCCGCTCAACCGCCGTGTGTCCGGGCTGCCGGCAACTTTTTCGTGGATCCGGCGCAGCGGCGCCTGCATGTCCCGGCGTTCGCTTCCATCTTCGCTTCTCAATGGCGGGGAGAGGGAGAGATCTGATTTGGGCGGCAGTCTCGGTCGCAGCAGCGGGCAGCGGCTTGGAAACGAACAGACTAGCGACTTCGCGATATGTGGCTTCGTGATATGACTAGCAGGGCCTTTTTTCCACGATGGCCTTATTGGCATTTTTGTGCTTCGTAACTAATGGGCTCTAAGCTTAAAAAACAAACTAATGGACTATACCTGTACATGGGCTGACGCATGAGGGTCCATGTTAATTATGAAGGCAGAACGGAATAGGGGGGGGGGGGCGAAGCAGGTTATGTACGTGTAGGGTTTCGTAGTAATTTCAAAAAATTTCCTACGCGCACACAGGATCATGTGATGCATAGCAACGAGAGGAGAGTGTTGTCTACGTACCCAACGCAGACCGACTGCGGAAGCGATGACACGACGTAGAGGAAGTAGTCGTACGTCTTCACGATCCAACCGATCAAGCACCGAAACTACGGCACCTCCGAGTTCGAGCACACGTTCAGCTCGATGACGATCCACGGACTCCGATCCAGCAAAGTGTCGGGGAAGAGTTTCGTCAGCACGACGGCGTGGTGACGATCTTGATGAACTATAGCAGCAGGGCTTCGCCTAAACTCCGCTACAGTATTATCGAGGAATATGGTGGCAGGGGGCACCGCACACGGCTAAGGAATCGATCACGTGGATCAACTTGTGTCAACTTGTGTGTTTAGAGGTGCCCCTGCCTCCGTATATAAAGGAGCCAAGGGGGGGAGGAGGCGCCGGCCAGGAGGAGGTGGCGCAGGAGGAGTCCTACTCCTACCGGGAGTAGGACTCCCCTCCAATCCTATTCCAACTAGGATTCCCAAGGGGGAAAGAGGGAGAGGGGTGGCCGGCCACCTCTCCTAGTCCTAATAGGACTAGGGGAAGGGGGGAGGCGCGCAGCCCCCTTGGGCTGCCCCTTTCTCCTTTCCACTAAGGCCCATGATGGCCCATATGGCTCCCGGGGGGTTCCGGTAACCTCCCGGTAACCCGGTAAAATCCCGATTTCACCCGGAACACTTCTGATGTCCAAACATAGACTTCCAATATATCAATCTTTATGTCTCGACCATTTCGAGACTCCTCGTCATGTCCGTGATCACATCCGGGACTCCGAACAACCTTCGGTACATCAAAATGCATAAACTCATAATATAACTGTCATCGTAACCTTAAGCGTGCGGACCCTACGGGTTCGAGAACAATGTAGACATGACCGAGACACGTCTCCGGTCAATAACCAATAGCGGGACCTGGATGCCCATATTGGCTCCTACATATTCTACGAAGATCTTTATCGGTCAGACCGCATAACAACATACGTTGTTCCCTTTGTCATCGGTATGTTACTTGCCCGAGATTCGATCGTCGGTATCCAATACCTAGTTCAATCTCGTTACCGGCAAGTCTCTTTACTCGTTCCGTAATACATCATCTCACAACTAACATATTAGTTGTAATTCTTGCAAGGCTTATGTGATGTGTATTACCGAGAGGGCCTAGAGATACCTCTCCGACAATCGGAGTGACAAATCCTAATCTCGAAATACGCCAACCCAACATCGACCATTGGAGACACCTGTAGTACTCCTTTATAATCACCCAGTTACGTTGTGACGTTTGGTAGTACCCAAAGTGTTCCTCCGGTAAACGGGAGTTGCATAATCTCATAGTCATAGGAACATGTATAAGTCATGAAGAAAGCAATAGCAACATACTAAACGATCGGGTGCTAAGCTAATGGAATGGGTCATGTCAATCAGATCATTCTACTAATGATGTGACCTCGTTAATCAAATAACAACTCATTTGTTCATGGTTAGGAAACATAACCATCTTTGATTAACGAGCTAGTCAAGTAGAGGCATACTAGTGACACTCTGTTTGTCTATGTATTCACACATGTATTATGTTTCCGGTAAATACAATTCTAGCATGAATAATAAACATTTATCATGATTATAAGGAAATAAATAATAACTTTATTATTGCCTCTAGGGCATATTTCCTTCAGTCTCCCACTTGCACTAGAGTCAATAATCTAGATTACACTGTAATGAATCTAACACCCATGGAGCTTTGGTGCTGATCATGTTTTGCTCGTGGAAGAGGCTTAGTCAACGGGTCTGCAACATTCAGATCCGTATGTATCTTGCAAATCTCTATGTCTCCCACCTGGACTAGATCCCGGATGGAGTTGAAGCGTCTCTTGATGTGTTTGGTCCTTTTGTGAAATCTGGATTCCTTTCCCAAGGCAATTGCACCAGTATTGTCACAAAAGATTTTCATTGGACCCGATGCACTAGGTATGACACCTAGATCGGATATGAACTCCTTCATCCAGACTCCTTCATTTGCTGCTTCCGAAGCAGCTATGTATTCCGCTTCACATGTAGATCCTGCTACGACGCTTTGTTTAGAACTGCACCAACTGACAGCTCCACCGTTTAATGTAAACACGTATCCGGTTTGCGATTTAGAATCGTCCGGATCAGTGTCAAAGCTTGCATCAACGTAACCTTTTACGATGAGCTCTTTGTCACTTCCATATACGAGAAACATATCCTTAGTCCTTTTCAGGTATTTCAGGATGTTCTTGACCGCTGTCCAGTGATCCATTCCTGGATTACTTTGGTACCTCCCTGCTAAACTTATAGCAAGGCACACATCAGGTCTGGTACACAGCATTGCATACATGATAGAGCCTATGGCTGATGCATAGGGAACATCTTTCATATTCTCTCTATCTTCTGCAGTGGTCGGGCATTGAGTCTTACTCAATTTCACACCTTGTAACACAGGCAAGAACCCTTTCTTCGCTTGATCCATTTTGAACTTCTTCAAAATTTTGTCAAGGTATGGGCTTTGTGAAAGTCCAATTAAGCGTCTTGATCTATCTCTATAGATCTTAATGCCTAATATGTAAGCAGCTTCACCGAGGTCTTTCATTGAAAAACTTTTATTCAAGTATCCCTTTATGCTATCCAGAAATTCTATATCATTTCCAATCAGTAATATGTCATCCACATATAATATCAGAAATGCTACAGAGCTCCCACTCACTTTCTTGTAAATACAGGCTTCTCCGAAAGTCTGTATAAAACCAAATGCTTTGATCACACTATCAAAACGTTTATTCCAACTCCGAGAGGCTTGCACCAGTCCATAAATGGATCGCTGGAGCTTGCACACTTTGTTAGCTCCCTTTGGATCGACAAAACCTTCTGGTTGCATCATATACAACTCTTCTTCCAGAAATCCATTCAGGAATGCAGTTTTGACATCCATTTGCCAAATTTCATAATCATAAAATGCGGCAATTGCTAACATGATTCAGACGGACTTAAGCATCGCTACAGGTGAGAAGGTCTCATCGTAGTCAATTCCTTGAACTTGCCGAAAACCTTTTGCGACAAGTCGAGCTTTGTAGACAGTAACATTACCATCAGCGTCAGTCTTCTTCTTAAAAATCCATTTATTCTCAATTGCTTGCCGATCATCGGGCAAGTCAACCAAAGTCCATACTTTGTTCTCATACATGGATCCCATCTCAGATTTCATGGCTTCAAGCCACTTTACGGAATCTGGGCTCACCATCGCTTCTTCATAGTTCGTAGGTTCATCATGATCTAGTAGCATGACCTCCAGAACAGGATTACCGTACCACTCTGGTGCGGATCTTACTCTGGTTGATCTACGCGGTTCAGTAGTATCTTGATCTGAAGTTTCATGATCATTATCATTGGCTTCCTCACTAACTGGTGTAGGTGTCACTGAAACAGTTTTCTGTGATGAATTACTTTCCAGTAAGGGAGCAGGTACAGTTACCTCGTCAAGTTCTACTTTCCTCCCACTCACTTCTTTCGAGAGAAACTCCTTCTCTAGAAATGATCCATTCTTAGCAACGAATGTTTTGCCTTCGGATCTGTGATAGAAGGTGTACCCAACAGTTTCCTTTGGGTATCCTATGAAGACACATTTCTCCGATTTGGGTTCGAGCTTATCAGGTTGAAGCTTTTTCACATAAGCATCGCAGCCCCAAACTTTAAGAAACGACAACTTTGGTTTCTTGTCAAACCACAGTTCATAAGGCGTCGTCTCAACGGATTTTGATGGTGCCCTATTTAACGTGAATGCGGCCGTCTCTAAAGCATATCCCCAAAATGGTAGCGGTAAATCAGTAAGAGATATCATAGATCGCACCATATCTAGTAAAGTACGATTACGACGTTCGGACACACCATTACGCTGTGGTGTTCCGGGTGGCGTGAGTTGCGAAACTATTCCACAGTTTTTCAAATGTACACCAAACTCGTAACTCAAATATTCTCCTCCACGATCAGATCGTAGAAACTTTATTTTCTTGTTACGATGATTTTCAACTTCACTCTGAAATTCTTTGAACTTTTCAAATGTTTCAGACTTATGTTTCATTAAGTAAATATACCCATATCTGCTTAAATCATCTGTGAAGGTGAGAAAATAACGATATCCGCCACGAGCCTCAATATTCATCGGGCCACATACATCGGTATGTATGATTTCCAACAAATCTGTTGCTCTCTCCATAGTACCGGAGAATGGTGTTTTAGTCATCTTGCCCATGAGGCACCGTTCGCAAGTACCAAGTGATTCATAATCAAGTGGTTCCAAAAGTCCATCGGTATGGAGTTTCTTCATGCGCTTTATACCGATATGACCTAAACGACAGTGCCACAAATAAGTTGCACTTTCATTATCAACTCTGCATCTTTTGGCTTCAACATTATGAATATGTGTATTACTACTATCGAGATTCAATAAAAATAGACCACTCTTCAAGGGTGCATGACCATAAAAGATATTACTCATATAAATAGAACAACCATTATTCTCTGATTTAAATGAATAACCGTCTCGCATTAAACAAGATCCAGATATAATGTTCATTCTCAACGCTGGCACCAAATGACAATTACTTAGGTCTAATATTAATCCCGAAGGTAGATGTAGAGGTAGCGTGCCGACTGCGATCACATCGACTTTGGAACCGTTTCCCACGCGCATCGTCACCTCGTCCTTTGCCAGTGCCCGCTTATTCTGTAGTCCCTGTTTCGAGTTGCAAATATTAGCAACAGAACCAGTATCAAATACCCAGGTGCTACTGCGAGCTCTAGTAAGGTACACATCAATAACATGTATATCACATATACCTTTGTTTACCTTGCCATCCTTCTTATCCGCCAAATACTTGGGGCAGTTCCGCTTCCAGTGACCAGTCTGCTTGCAGTAGAAGCACTCAGTTTCAGGCTTAGGTCCAGACTTGGGTTTCTTCTCTTGAGCAGCAACTTGCTTGCCGTTCTTTTTGAAGTTCCCCTTTTTCTTCCCTTTGCCCTTTTTCTTGAAACTAGTGGTCTTGTTAACCATCAACACTTGATGCTCCTTCTTGATTTCTACCTCCGCAGCTTTCAGCATTGCGAAGAGCTCGGGAATAGTCTTGTTCATCCCTTGCATATTATAGTTCATTACGAAGCTCTTGTAGCTTGGTGGCAGTGATTGGAGAATTCTGTAGATGACGCAATCATCCGGAAGATTAACTCCCAATTGAATCAAGTGATTATTATACCCAGACATTTTGAGTATATGCTCACTGACAGAACTGTTCTCCTCCATCTTGCAGCTATAGAACTTATTGGAGACTTCATATCTCTCAATCCGGGCATTTGCTTGAAATATTAACTTCAACTCCTGGAACATCTCATATGCTCCATGACGTTCAAAACGTCGTTGAAGTCCCGATTCTAAGCCGTAAAGCATGGCACACTGAACTATCGAGTAGTCATTAGCTTTGCTCTGCCAGACGTTCATAACATCTGGCGTTGCTCCAGCAGCAGGCCTGGCACCCAGCGGTGCTTCCAGGACGTAATTCTTCTGTGCAGCAATGAGGATAATCCTCAAGTTACGGACCCAGTCCGTGTAATTGCTACCATCATCTTTCAACTTTGCTTTCTCAAGGAACGCATTAAAATTCAACGGAACAACAGCACGAGCCATCTATCTACAATCAACATAAACAAGCAAGATACTATCAGGTACTAAGTTCATGATAAATTTAAGTTCAATTAATCATATTACTTAAGAACTCCCACTTAGATAGACATCCCTCTAATCCTCTAAGTGATTACGTGATCCAAATCAACTAAACCATAACCGATCATCACGTGAGATGGAGTAGTTTTCAATGGTGAACATCGTTATGTTGATCATATCTACTATATGATTCAAGCTCGACCTTTCGGTCTCCGTGTTCCGAGGTCATATCTGCATATGCTAGGCTCGTCAAGTTTAACCTGAGTATTCTGCGTGTGCAAAAACTGGCTTGCACCCGTTGTAGATGGACGTAGAGCTTATCACACCCGATCATCACGTGGTGTCTGGGCACGACGAACTTTGGCAACGGTGCATACTCAGGGAGAACACTTCTTGATAATTTAATGAGAGATCATCTTATAATGCTACCGTCAATCAAAGCAAGATAAGATGCATAAAAAGATAAACATCACATGCAATCAATATAAGTGATATGATATGGCCATCATCATCTCGTGCTTGTGATCTCCATCTCCGAAGCACCGTCATGATCACCATCGTCACCGGCGCGACACCTTGATCTCCATCGTAGCATCGTTGTCGTCTCGCCAATCTTATGCTTTCACGACTATCACTACCGTTTAGTAATAAAATTAAGCATTACATCGCGATTGCATTGCATACAATAAAGCGACAACCATATGGCTCCTGCCAGTTGCCGATAACTTGGTTACAAAACATGATCATCTCATACAATAAAATTCAGCATCATGCCTTGACCATATCACATCACAACATGCCCTGCAAAAACAAGTTAGACGTCCTCTACTTTGTTGTTGCATGTTTTACGTGGCTGCTACGGGCTTAAGTAAGAACCAATCTCACCTACGCATCAAAACCACAACGATAGTTTGTCAAATAGACTCCGTTTTAACCTTCGCAAGGACCGGGCGTAGCCATACTTGGTTCAACTAAAGTTGGAGAGACAGTCGCCCGCAAGCCATCTCTGTGCAAAGCACGTCGAGGGAACCGGTCTCGCGTAAGCGTACGCGTAAGGTTGGTCTGGGTCGTCTCGTCCAACAATACCGCCGAACCAAAATATGACATGCTGGTAGGCAGTATGACTTGTATCGTCCACAACTCACTTGTGTTCTACTCGTGCATATAACATCAACATCAATAACCAGGCTCGGATGCCACTGTAGGGTTTCGTAGTAATTTCAAAAATTTTCCTACGCGCACACAGGATCATGTGATGCATAGCAACGAGAGGAGAGTGTTGTCTACGTACCCAACGCAGACCGACTGTGGAAGCGATGACACGATGTAGAGGAAGTAGTCGTACGTCTTCACGATCCAACCGATCAAGCACCGAAACTACGGCACCTCCGAGTTCGAGCACACGTTCAGCTCGATGACGATCCCCGGACTCCGATCCAGCAAAGTGTCGGGGAAGAGTTTCGTCAGCATGACGGCGTGGTGACGATCTTGATGAACTACAGCAGCAGGGCTTCGCCTAAACTCCGCTACAGTATTATCGAGGAATATGGTGGCAGGGGGCACCGCACACGGCTAAGGAATCGATCACGTGGATCAACTTGTGTCAACTTGTGTGTTTAGAGGTGCCCCTGCCTCCGTATATAAAGGAGCCAAGGGGGGGAGGAGGCGCCGGCCAGGAGGAGGTGGCGCAGGAGGAGTCCTACTCCTACCGGGAGTAGGACTCCCCTCCAATCCTATTCCAACTAGGATTCCCAAGGGGGAAAGAGGGAGAGGGGTGGCCGGCCACCTCTCCTAGTCCTAATAGTACTAGGGGAAGGGGGGAGGCGCGCAGCCCCCTTGGGCTGCCCCTTTCTCCTTTCCACTAAGGCCCATGATGGCCCATATGGCTCCCGGGGGGTTCCGGTAACCTCCCGGTAACCCGGTAAAATCCCGATTTCACCCGGAACACTTCCGATGTCCAAACATAGACTTCCAATATATCAATCTTTATGTCTCGACCATTTCGAGACTCCTCGTCATGTCCGTGATCACATCCGGGACTCCGAACAACCTTCGGTACATCAAAATGCATAAACTCATAATATAACTGTCATCGTAACCTTAAGCGTGCGGACCCTACGGGTTCGAGAACAATGTAGACATGACCGAGACACATCTCTGGTCAATAACCAATAGCGGGACCTGGATGCCCATATTGGCTCCTACATATTCTACGAAGATCTTTATCGGTCAGACCGCATAACAACATACGTTGTTCCCTTTGTCATCGGTATGTTACTTGCCCGAGATTCGATCGTCGGTATCCAATACCTAGTTCAATCTCGTTACCGGCAAGTCTCTTTACTCGTTCCGTAATACATCATCTCCCAACTAACATATTAGTTGTAATGCTTGCAAGGCTTATGTGATGTGTATTACCGAGAGGGCCCAGAGATACCTCTCCGACAATCGGAGTGACAAATCCTAATCTCGAAATACGCCAACCCAACATCGACCATTGGAGACACCTGTAGTACTCCTTTATAATCACCCAGTTACGTTGTGACGTTTGGTAGTACCCAAAGTGTTCCTCCGGTAAACGGGAGTTGCATAATCTCATAGTCATAGGAACATGTATAAGTCATGAAGAAAGCAATAGCAACATACTAAACGATCGTGTGCTAAGCTAATGGAATGGGTCATGTCAATCAGATCATTCTACTAATGATGTGACCTCGTTAATCAAATAACAACTCATTGTTCATGGTTAGGAAACATAACCATCTTTGATTAACGAGCTAGTCAAGTAGAGGCATACTAGTGACACTATGTTTGTCTATGTATTCACACATGTATTATGTTTCCGGTAAATACAATTCTAGCATGAATAATAAACATTTATCATGATTATAAGGAAATAAATAATAACTTTATTATTGCCTCTAGGGCATATTTCCTTCAGTCTCCCACTTGCACTAGAGTCAATAATCTAGATTACACTGTAATGAATCTAACACCCATGGAGCTTTGGTGCTGATCATGTTTTGCTCGTGGAAGAGGCTTAGTCAACGGGTCTGCAACATTCAGATCCGTATGTATCTTGCAAATCTCTATGTCTCCCACCTGGACTAGATCCCGGATGGAGTTGAAGCGTATCTTGATGTGTTTGGTCCTTTTGTGAAATCTGGATTCCTTTGCCAAGGCAATTGCACCAGTATTGTCACAAAAGATTTTCATTGGACCCGATGCACTAGGTATGACACCTAGATCGGATATGAACTCCTTCATCCAGACTCCTTCATTTGCTGCTTCCGAAGCAGCTATGTATTCCGCTTCACATGTAGATCCCGCTACGACGCTTTGTTTAGAACTGCACCAACTGACAGCTCCACCGTTTAATGTAAACACGTATCCGGTTTGCGATTTAGAATCGTTCGGATCAGTGTCAAAGCTTGCATCAATGTAACCTTTTACGATGAGCTCTTTGTCACTTCCATATACGAGAAACATATCCTTAGTCCTTTTCAGGTATTTCAGGATGTTCTTGACCGCTGTCCAGTGATCCATTCCTGGATTACTTTGGTACCTCCCTGCTAAACTTATAGCAAGGCACACATCAGGTCTGGTACACAGCATTGCATACATGATAGAGCCTATGGCTGATGCATAGGGAACATCTTTCATATTCTCTCTATCTTCTGCAGTGGTCGGGCATTGAGTCTTACTCAATTTCACACCTTGTAACACAGGCAAGAACCCTTTCTTCGCTTGATCCATTTTGAACTTCTTCAAAATTTTGTCAAGGTATGTGCTTTGTGAAAGTCCAATTAAGCGTCTTGATCTATCTCTATAGATCTTAATGCCTAATATGTAAGCAGCTTCACCGAGGTCTTTCATTGAAAAACTTTTATTCAAGTGTCCCTTTATGCTATCCAGAAATTCTATATCATTTCCAATCAGTAATATGTCATCCACATATAATATCAGAAATGCTACAGAGCTCCCACTCACTTTCTTGTAAATACAGGCTTCTCCGAAAGTCTGTATAAAACCAAATGCTTTGATCACACTATCAAAACGTTTATTCCAACTCCGAGAGGCTTGCACCAGTCCATAAATGGATCGCTGGAGCTTGCACACTTTGTTAGCTCCCTTTGGATCGACAAAACCTTCTGGTTGCATCATATACAACTCTTCTTCCAGAAATCCATTCAGGAATGCAGTTTTGACATCCATCTGCCAAATTTCATAATCATAAAATGCGGCAATTGCTAACATGATTCGGACGGACTTAAGCATCGCTATGGGTGAGAAGGTCTCATCGTAGTCAATCCCTTGAACTTGCCGAAAACCTTTTGCGACAAGTCGAGCTTTGTAGACAGTAACATTACCATCAGCGTCAGTCTTCTTCTTAAAGATCCATTTATTCTCAATTGCTTGCCGATCATCGGGCAAGTCAACCAAAGTCCATACTTTGTTCTCATACATGGATCCCATCTCAGATTTCATGGCTTCAAGCCACTTTGCGGAATCTGGGCTCACCATCGCTTCTTCATAGTTCGTAGGTTCATCATGATCTAGTATCATGACTTCCAGAATAGGATTACCGTACCACTCTGGTGTGGATCTTACTCTCGTTGATCTACGAGGTTCAGCAGTATCTTGATCTGAAGTTTCATGATCATTATCATTGGCTTCTTCACTAACTGGTGTAGGTGTCACTGAAACAGTTTTCTGTGATGAACTACTCTCCAGTAAGGGAGCAGGTACAGTTAACTCGTCAAGTTCTACTTTCCTCCCACTCACTTCTTTCGAGAGAAACTCCTTCTCTAGAAAGGATCCATTCTTAGCAACGAATGTCTTGCCTTCGGATCTGTGATAGAAGGTGTACCCAATAGTCTCCTTTGAGTATCCTATGAAGACACATTTCTCCGATTTGGGTTCGAGCTTATCAGGTTGAAGCTTTTTCACATAAGCATCGCAGCCCCAAACTTTAAGAAACGACAACTTTGGTTTCTTGCCAAACCACAGTTCATAAGGCGTCGTCTCAACGGATTTTGATGGTGCCCTATTTAACGTGAATGCGGCCGTCTCTAAAGCATATCCCCAAAATGATAGCGGTAAATCAGTAAGAGACATCATAGATCGCACCATATCTAGTAAAGTACGATTACGACGTTCGGACACACCATTACGCTGTGGTGTTCCGGGTGGCGTGAGTTGCGAAACTATTCCACAGTTTTTCAAATGTACACCAAACTCGTAACTCAAATATTCTCCTCCACGATCAGATCGTAGAAACTTTATTTTCTTGTTACGATGATTTTCAACTTCACTCTGAAATTCTTTGAACTTTTCAAATGTTTCAGACTTATGTTTCGTTAAGTAAATATACCCATATCTGCTTAAATCATCTGTGAAGGTGAGAAAATAACGATATCCGCCACGAGCCTCAATATTCATCGGGCCACATACATCGGTATGTATGATTTCCAACAAATCTGTTGCTCTCTCCATAGTACCGGAGAACGGTGTTTTAGTCATCTTGCCCATGAGGCACGGTTCGCAAGTACCAAGTGATTCATAATCAAGTGGTTCCAAAAGTCCATCGGTATGGAGTTTCTTCATGCGCTTTATACCGATATGACCTAAACGACAGTGCCACAAATAAGTTGCACTTTCATTATCAACTCTGCATCTTTTGGCTTCAACATTATGAATATGTGTATTACTACTATCGAGATTCAATAAAAATAGACCACTCTTCAAGGGTGCATGACCATAAAAGATATTACTCATATAAATAGAACAACCATTATTCTTTGATTTAAATGAATAACCGTCTCGCATTAAACAAGATCCAGATATAATGTTCATGCTCAACGCTGGCACCAAATAACAATTACTTAGGTCTAATATTAATCCCGAAGGTAGATGTAGAGGTAGCGTGCCGACTGCGATCACATCGACTTTGGAACCGTTTCCCACGCGCATCGTCACCTCGTCCTTTGCCAGTGCACACAGTGGGACCGCGTGGGACCGCGTCGCTACCCTGCAGCCTCGACGCGCCCAAACCGGACCACCTGCCTTGAAGGAACGACGCCGCCACTTCTCGGCGACCTCCCCTGCCCCCGCTAAATTTCCATGGAGTGGCATCGCTCCATCGTCTCCAACCTCAGGTTCGTTACGGTGACGGGTGGGCATCGCTTCGTAGGCGGCACCCCTTGCCTGGAGTTGCTCCACTGCGGCATGTTGGAGGCCTGGTCCTTCAACCTGCGCGCCTCCTCCTCTTGGCCTTAACAACTCCGCGCTGCTGTCGATTACTTCCGAGGTTCTCTCCCTCACTACATCCCTTGCTCAAACTACCGTGAGTTTTGCTTCAGTATAGATGTCACAGTAGAATAGAGTTCAATTGATGAATTGGATAAGTTTATCTAAATTATTAGATACACATAGTTTTTGTCCAATTATGATACATTGTGCTACTATCTTTTTGCAGCGGGTTGTAGTTCTATCACTAAATCAATATGCAAATTAGTGTTTGTTTCGAGGAGATTTTGTTGTCAGTACTCCGTTTGTTTGGCTTCGAGAAGAGAGGGGCTCCTGCATGTTTACTTCTTAAAATAGTAACACTCACAGTATGAATATGAATATCATGCTATGAATTGTCAATGAACACCAGATGGCACCGAATTGTGAAGTATCTAGTTGTTGACTTTGTGATGTAGGGGGTGTTAAGATATATGAAGGGATCGACCGATGGGCTTCTCTTTGTCTGTTATTACACCATATCATTTGTTAAGGAATACCAAAGAGGCCCGCTTCAGTTACCAACACGATTTGTTGGAAAAAAATTTGAGGTGGAAAGCTGCACCTGAAGATAAATAAGAGTAATTACTGATGTGCCAAGGCTGCTGAGTTGGATTATCAACGCATACCATTATGCTTATTTCACTGTTCTTGCGGATCTGTTCTCTTTTGTCATGAAGTTGGGAGGACTTTGGCCACATAACAACTTTCATTTAAAATTTAAAAGATACAAATCAATGGATTTGATGTCATACCGCTCAGGTTTTGGCACTATACCGACAAACTTTGTGATATATATTGTCATCTCAATAGATAAAGACATGGATTAAATATTAAAAGTGCAGTCATGTTCTGTCATTTAACACCATGTCGAGTATATCATTAACAAATGGTTGGTTTCTACTGGAAAATTACTTCATCTCTGCAATATAGTTAATGGTGGGATATGTTTTGTTTTCCACTAAGAAACTTCATAGTTCCAATACTGTTTTTATATTTGTAGTTGTGAACATTATGTTAGTTGGCTAAGGAGATTTAAGTTGCTACCCATAGGTACTACTTCAATGATGCTTAGTATTTGGCAGGAATATTAAAAGTTGAGGCATCTCCTGATCTTTTCCCACACCGAAAGATTGCAAACAACTGATGGCAAACTCTCAAGTTCCAATCTATTTCAGTTTACTTTAGAGATCTTCTGCCAGCTAAAGTGCTCATGTCGAGTAATATAATTGCAATTTTCTTGGACTTTTCATTTGTGTTGCAATGCTGATGGAGGAAATGCATATAAATTATTGGAGGCATATAGATATTGATGAGGAATTCCCGTTATCAGCCACCCCCGCGGCCGCCCCCGCCAAACTATTAACATGTCTGATCATCAAAATTACCATTCTATGTAATCATCAATGTCTTTTTTACCTTACATTCCCGCAGCAACTCACGGGGAATCATCTAGTTTCTCAATTTCACAATTACTCAACTAGCACGACTCTAATATCACCATCTTTATATCTCAAAACAATTAGCAAGTATCAAACTTCTCATAGTATTTAATGCACTCTATATGAAAGTTTTTATTATACCTATCTTGGATGCCCATCATATTAGGACTAATTTTATAACCAAAGAAAATTACCATGTTGTTCTAAAAGACTCTGAAAATAATATAAGCGAAGCATGAGAGATCAATAATTTCTATAAAATAAAACCACCACCGTGCTCTAAAAAGATATAAGCGAAGCACTAGAGAAAAATTATCTAGCTCAAAAGATATAAGTGAAGCACATAGAGTATTCTAATAAATTCGGATTCATGTGTGTCTCTCCCAAAAGGTGTGTACAGCAAGGATGATTATGGTAAAGCAAAAATCAAAGACTCAAATCATACAAGACGCTCCGAGCAAAACACATATCATGTGGTGAATAAAAATATAGCCTCAAATAAAGTTACCGATAGACGAAGACGAAAGAGGGGATGCCTTCCGGGGCATCCCCAAGCTTAGGCTTTTGGTTGTCCTTGAATTTTACCTTGGGGTGCCTTGGGCATCCCCAAGCTTAGGCTCTTGCAACTCCTTGTTCCAAAATCCATCAAATCTTTACCCCAAAACTTGAAAACTTCACAATACAAAACTTAACAGAAAATCTCATGAGCTCCGTTAGTATAAGAAAGCAAACCACCACTTTAATGTACTATAATTAACTCATTCTTTATTTATATTGGTGTTAAACCTACTGTATTCCAACTTCTCTATGGTTCATACCCCCCGATACTAGCTATAGATTCATCAAAATAAGCAAACAACACACGGAAAACAGAATCTGTCAAAACAGAACAATCTGTATCAATCTGGAGTTTCGAAAACTTCTGTAACTCCAAAAATTCTGAGAAATTAGGATGGCCTAAATAATTTTTATATTGATCTACTGCAGTTGGAAGTGGTATTTTATCGCTCTCTGGTAAAAATGAAAATTATTTTCGTGAGCGCATACTTTCTATTTTTTCAGCAAGATCAAACAACAATCACCCAAGAAGATCCTAAAGGCTTTACTAGGCACAAACACTAATCAAAATATAAAAACACAATCATAATAGAGGGTACATAAATTATTTATTACTAAACGGGAACAAAAAGTAAAGAACAAAGATAAAATTGGATTGCCTCCCAACAAGCGCTATCATTTAACGCCCCTAGCTAGGCATAAAAGCAAGAATAGATCTAGGTATTGTCATCTTTGGTATGCAATCCATAAGTGGCTCTCATAATTGATTCATAAGGCAATTTAATTTTCCTTCCAGGAAAGTTTTCCATGCCTTTCCTTAACGGAAATTTGAATCTAATATTTACTTCTTTCATGTCAATAATTGCACCAATCGTTCTAAGGAAAGGTCTGCCAAGAATAATAGGACATGTAGGATTTCAATCTATATCAAGAACGATAAAATCTACGGGCACATAATTCCTATTTGCAACAATAAGAACATCATTAATCCTTCCCATAGGTCTCTTAATGGTGGAATCCGCAAGGTGCAAATTTAAAGAACAATCATCAAATTCACGGAAACCTAACACATCACACAAAGTTTTTGGAATCGTAGAAACACTAGCACCCAAATCACACAAAGCATATCATTCATAATCTTTAATCTTAATTTTAATAGTAGGTTCCCACTCATCATAAAGTTTTCTAGGAATAGAAACTTCCATCTCAAGCTTTCTTCATAGGATTGCATTAAAGCATCAATGGTATGTGTAGCAAAAGCTTTATTTTGATCGTAAGCATGAGGAGAATTTAACACGGATTGCAACAAGGAAATACAATCTATCAAAGAACAATTATCACAATTAAATTCCTTGAAATCCAAAATAGTGGGTTCTTTGCTATGTAAAGTTTTGGCCTCTTCAATCCCACTTTTATTAATTTTAGCATCATGATCTAAAAACTCCGAATCATTGGGATGCCTTTTAACTAAAGTTGACTCATCTCTAGTCCCATCTTTATCAATATTCATAATGGAAAGCAAATATTTAATAGGAGACACATCAACCACTTTTAGATCTTCATCATTATTATCATGAAAACTAGAAGAACACGCTTTCACAAAGCAATCTTTTTTGGCACGCATCCTAGCGGTTCTTTCCTTGCACTCATCAATGGAAATTCTCATGGTGTTAAGAGACTCATTGATGTCATGCTTAGGTGGAATAATGTAAGTTTCAAAGAATCAACATCAAGAGAAATTCTATCCATGTTTCTAGCCAACTCATCAATCTTAAGCAATTTTTCTTCAACCAAAGCATTGAAATTCTTTTGTGAACTCATAAATTCTTTAACACTAGTCTCAAAATCAGAGAGCATCTTATTAAAATTTCCATAAGAGTTGTTGTAGGAATTACCATAATTATTAGAGGAATTATTAGGAAACGGCCTAGAATTAAAGTTTCATCTATACGCGTTGTTACCAAAATTGTTCCTACCAACAAAATTCACATCCATAGATTCATTATTATTCTCAATCAAAGTAGACAAAGGCATATCATTAGGATCAGAAGAAACACTCTTATTAGCAAACAATTTCATAAGTTCATCCATCTTTCCACTAAAAACATTAATCTCTTCAATCTCATGAACTTTTTTACTAGTGGATCTTTCGGTGTGCCATTGAGAATAATTAACCATAATATTATCTAGGAGTTTAGTAGTTTCTCCTAAAGTAATTTCCATAAAAGTGCCTCTCGTGGCCGAATCTAAACGATTTCTAGAAGCAAAATTTAATCTGGCATAAAAATTTTGTATAATCATTCATAAATTCAAACCATGTGTAGGGCAATTACATATCATTAATTTCATCCTCTACCAAGCTTGTGCAGCATGCTCATGATCAAGTTGCTTAAAAATCATAATATCGTTTCTAAGAGAGGTGATCTTAGCGGGAGGAAAATACTTAGAGATAAAATCATCTTTGCACTTATTCCATGAATCAATACTATTTTTAGGCAAAGAAGAGAACCAAGTTTTAACACGGTCTCTAAGAGAAAACGGAAATAGCTTCAATTTAACAATATTATTATCCACATCTTTCTTCTTTTGCATATCGCACAAATCAACAAAGTTGTTTAGATGGGTATCGGCATCTTTACTAGGAAGGCCAGAAAATTGATCTTTCATGACAAGATTCAACAAAGCAGCATTAATTTCACAAGATTCAGCATCGATAATAGGAGCAATCAGAGTGCTAATAAAATCATTGTTGTTGGTATTAGGAAAGTCACATAATTTAGTATTATCTTGAGCCATCGTGACAAACAATCAATCCAACACACAATCAGACGAGAAGCAAGCGAAAGAAGGTGAACGAAAAAGGGGCGAGTAAAACGGCAAAGGTGAAGTGGGGGAGAGGAAAACGAGAGGCGAATGGCAAATAATGTAATGCAGGGGAGAAGAGTTTATGATGGGTACTTGGTATGTCTTGACTTGAGCGTAGATCTCCCCGGCAATGGCGCCAGAAATCCTTCTTGCTACCTCTTGAGCATGCGTTGTTTTTCCCTTGAAGAGGAAAGGGTGATGCAACAAAGTAGCGTAAGTATTTCCCTCAGTTTTTGAGAACCAATGTATCAATCCAGTAGGAGATAACACGCAAGTCACCTAGTACCTGCACAAACAATCAAGAACCTCACAACCAACATGATAAAGGGGTTGTCAATCCCTTCACGGTCACTTGCGAAAGTGAGATCTGATAAAGATAATAAGATAAATATTTTTGGTATTTTTGTTGTATAGATTGGAAAGTAAAGATTGCAAAATAGTAAACGAGATGCCATGTAAATAAAAAGAGATGCAATATTATAAAAAAGAGACCTGGGGGCCATAGGTTTCACTAGTGGCTTCTCTCATGATAGCATGTATTACGGTGGATGAACAAATTACTGCCGAGCAATTGATAGAAGAGCGCATAGTTATGAGAATACCTAGGCAATGATTATGAAATATAGGCATCACATCCGTGTTAAGTAGACCGAAACAATTCTGCATCTACTACTATTACTCCACACATCGACCGCTATCCAACATGTATCTAGAGTATTAAGTTCATAAGAACAGAGTAACACTTTAAGCAAGATGACATGATGTAGAGGGATAAACTCAGGCAGTATGATATAAACCCCATCTTTTTATCCTCGATGGCAACAATACAATACGTGCCTTGCTGCCCCTACTGTCACTCGAAAAGGACACCGCAAGATTGAACCCAAAGCTAAGCACTTCTCTGCAAGAAAAATCAATCTAGTAGGCCAAAATAAACCGATAATTTGAAGAGACTTGCAAAGATATCAAATCATGCATATAAGAATTCAGAGAAGAACCAAATATTATTCATAGATAAACTTGATCATAAATCCACAATCCATCGGATCTCGGCAAACACACCGCAAAAAGTATTACATTGAATAGATCTCCAAGAACATCGAGGAGAACTTTGTATTGAGAACCAAAGAGAGAGAAGAAGCCATCTAGCTAATAACTATGGACCCAAAGGTCTATGGTAAACTACTCACACATCATCAGAGAGGCTATGGTGTTGATGTAGAAGCCCTCCGTGATCGAATCCCCCTCCGGCAGATCGCCGGAAAAGGCCCGAGATGGGATCTCACAGGTACAGAAAGTTGCGGCGGTGGAAAAGTGGTTTCATGGATCCCCCTGATGTTTTTAGGGTATAAAAGTATATATATAGGCGAAAGAAGTACGTCGGTGGAGCTTTGTGGGTCCCAAGAGGGTGGGGGTGCGCCTACCCCCCCCGGGCGCGCCCTCCTATCCTGTGGCCGCCTCGCGGACTTCTATACTTGCACTCCAAGTCTCCTGGTTTGCGTTTGTTCCAAGAAAGATCATCGCGAAGGTTTCGTTCCGTTTGGATTCCGTTTGATATTTCTTTTCTATGAAACACTGAAATAGGCTAAAAACAAAAACTGGCATTGGGCCTCCGGTTAATAGGTTAGTCCCAAAAATAATATAAAAGAGCATATTAAAGCCCATTAAACATCCAAAATAGATAATATAATAGCATGGAACAATAAAAAATTATAGATACATTGGAGACGTATCGGTATGTCATATAATTAATATATGACCCACCTCTTTCTCTCACAAAACTTGTTGGGTCTTGTGTTACAGCCGATTGTAAGCTTGTAGCCCGCTTATCTTCTCCCTCATCTCTTCTCTCCTTCAACTAGGCACAAATCTGATGTGGCATCCCTTATAGCCCGCCTACAACAATCTATTGTACTTGCTCTTTGTGTTGTGAAGTATCTAAAAGAACCTCATTTAATGTCTCTTATGAGATGTCTTGGATTTGGTGCTAAGATCTATATCTAGATTAGGCCTCTTCGAAAGCACATGTGCTTAGATGTGAGCATGGCTAATAGTATCGCTATATGATGTTGCAATGTCATTTATACTCATCGCTTATAGTCGCTCATACAATAAGACATCTTCCAATGAACAGGTGCTAAGATGGGGGGGTTAGGTGTATTGAAAAGTTTAGCAACCAAAGTCCTCAATGCATAGGTGCTTAGTTTGTTTGTGCTAAACTTCCTTCATTTAATTTTTAAACAACGAAACTCTTCCATGCATTGGGCAAATTTCTTTCATTGAAGTATTTTGCATAGGTCTACCCGCTTGGCATTGGTTTTTTCTTGGGTCACCAAATGCCTCTCTCTCCTCTTAACTACCTTGTCATATCAGACTTTCTGCCTATGTGGCATGCTTAGCACCTGTACACCATGGAGCATTGGGAAGGACCCAAGGTTCTCTCTATCTCTTTATTCATATTTATTGTATCTGCCTATAGGAGCACACATATAGACAAACTCTTGCATGAGTGCCCACTTCTTTAAATTTTTCATGTCTCTCTACTCCACATAGAAAAAAATGCAATATAAGCGGGCTATAAGCCTGCTATTGTATTTGCTCTGAGGTACTAAGTGCATTAAAGAGTTTAGCAACTAAAGTCCCTAATGCACACGTGCTTAACTTCTATATCTAGATTATGCCTCTTCCAATGATTAAGATAGTACTACCTTCGTATGATTGCTCTCTCTTTCATCATTAAATAGAGCGCCACTTCAATTTTTAACTATGAAACTGATGCAAAAGCTTTTAAATTTGTTGGTCCATTTCTAGTACATTAAACATGGAGCAGTTTCGTTAGAAGCATAAACTTGAAAGATATGTACAAAGCAAACAAGTGACAAGCCACTTCGTTGGCTTGAGTATTACAATTTTTTTAACATGGTGCATGAATGCACGCACGCACACTCAATCCCTATAAGCATCTCCGAGAGACTGGACCGACACATCATATTGAGATTAACGAAGTCGCCACAGACGTCTTCGTAGTCGCCAGGAACGTCTCCTCCCACTAAAACCACATTGTTGGAGGCCTGAAATAAATCCAGGATAATGCAATCACCGGTTGGTTCGCTTAAGTAATTCTTGTGGACCGGGAATACCACTGACCTCCTAGCCATCCAACCACAGGTTGGTTCGCTTGATTAATTCAACTTGAAGTTCAGGCCCATGTGCAATCCCCTTAAGTGAATGGATGGTTAGAACAGAAGTCACCTTGAATGGCCATTTCTATGCATGTTGAAATCAAAATGGTCAAAAAAGAATCATCTTGAATGATTCTCCAGACTTGAGATTATTCTCCATCTTAAACAGTTGGACTTGTGTGTTTTGCTAATGCCTCGTGGTAATAGTTTAGTTAGGCATTTAATCTTGTTTTATTCTATAATATGCATATAAAATTATTGTGTAGAAGCAATAACACCTTAATTACCTCAATACTATAGGACATTGATGTCTACTACGCAACTTTATTCTTGTAGACTCGTGTTGGGCCTCCAAACGCAGAGTTTTGTAGGACAGTAGCAATTCTCCCTCAAGTGGATGACCTAAGGTTTATCAGTCCATGGGAGGCGTAGAATGAAGGTGGTCTCTCTCAAACAACCCTGCAACCAAATACAAGAAATCTCTTGTGTCCCCAACACACCTAATGCAATGGCAAATTGTATAGGTGCACTAGTTCGGCGAAGAGATGGTTATAAAAGTGTAATATGGATGGTAGAAATATATTTTTATAATCTGAATAAATAAAAACAGTAAGGTAGCAAATAGTAAACAGGCACAAAAAGGTATTGCAATGCTTGAAAATGAGGCCTAGGGTCCGTACTTTCGCTAGTGCAATCTCTCAACAATGCTAATATAATTGGATCATATAACCATCCCTCAACGTGCGATGAAGAATCACTCCAAAGTTCATATCTAGCAGCGAACATAAGAAGAAATCATTTGTAGGGTACGAAACCACCTCGAAGCTATTCTTTCCGATCGATCTATTCAAGAGTTCGTACTAGAATAACACCAAATAATTTCATATTCATAATACTCAATCCAACACAAAGAATCTCAAAGAGTGCCCCAAGATTTCTACCGGAGAAACAAAGACAAGAATGTGCACCAACCCCTATGCGTAGATTACCCCAATGTCACCTTGGGAATCCACGAGTTGAGTGTCAAAACATATATCAAGTGAATCAATAAAATACCCCATTGTCACCACGGGTATCCACATGCAAGACATATATCAAGTGCTCTCAAATCCATAAAAGTATTCAATCCGATGAAACAAAATCTCAAAGGGAAAACTCAATTGATCACAACAAGATAGAGAGGAAGAAACACCATATGATTCGACTATATTAACAAAGCCCGTGGTACATCAAGATCGTGACATCTCAAGAACACGAGAGAGAAAGGGAGATTAAACACATAGTTATTAGTACAAACCCTCAGCCCTGAGGGTGGACTACTCCCTCCTCATCGTGGTGGCCGTCGGGATGATGAAGATGGCCACTGGTGATGATTTCCCCCTCCGGCAGGGTACCAGAATGGGGTCTAGATTGATTTCTTGTGGCTATAGAGCCTTGCGGCGGCAGAACTTCTGATCTAGGGTTACCCCCGAGGGTTTTGGAATATTTGGGAATTTATAGGGCGAAGAGGGGGTGCGGGAGGCCACCGAGGTGGGCACAACCCACCTGGGCATGCCTGGGCCCCCAGGCGCGCCCTGGTGGGTTGTGCCCCCCTCGGGGCACCCCCAGGTGCTGCTCTGGCCCACTAGATATCTTCTGGTCCATAAAAAATCCATAAAAAGTTTCGCGGTGTTTGGACTCCGTTTGATATTGATTTACTGCGATGTAAAAAACAAGCAAAAAACAGCAACCGGCACTGGGCACTGGGTCAATAGGTTAGTCCCAAAAAATGATATAAAGTTGCTATAAAATGATTATAAAACATCCAAGAATGATAATAAAACAACATGAATACTTCATAAATTATAGATACGTCGGAGACGTATCAGACATGCAGATGCAAGGGTGACTGCTTAAGTTTATGTTTATTGTGTGTTTTAAAATTTTCTAATTTTATTTTGCAACTGGTGCATCATGTTAAAACTTGTGCACCTGACTTGGTGGAAGCACAGTCTTAGCATCATATTATAAAAGAGAGGCAAATACACCAGTGATACATTTTTTTGACAGTGAAACTAGTGATACATTAAGTTGCACATGATGACTAATTTGATGTTTAAACTTGTAAAATACATAAAACAAGTGCTCAAACTTGTCTCCTGATGCAAATACGGTGCAACTTCCGTATGTAGCTATCTAAGGCGCATGTGTGGTGTGCCAATGTACCTGGCCCACGTGAACCAACCTATGCTTGGATGGTTAGAGGGACTGTGGTATTCTCAGCCCACCAGGATTCAAATCCTGGTGCTCGCATTTATTTTTGGATTTATTTCAAGATTTCCGGCGATGCACACTCAATGGGAGGAGACGTTCTCGTCGACGACGAGGTGCCTATGATGACTTCGTAAATTTCAAGATAATATGCCGGCTCAGTCTTTCGAAGGTGCTCATAAGGATAAGGTGTGCGTGTGTGCGTTCATAGGGGTGAGTGTATGCGTGTGTATATGAGCGCTTGTGTCAGTACTGATGTTAAAAAAATGTACCTGGCACACTATCAATGGCTGGAGAGTCACATTTGGCGAAACCCCTCTAAATTAATGTCGAAATCTGGTAAAAATTCCCCTAAATTAATGCCGAAATCTGGTAAAAATCCCCCTAAATTAATGCCGAAATCTGGTAAAAATCCAACAAAAATGTCACTGTGCATCTGTATGATCGCGGGGTCCCACAAATCAGTGAACAATACACAGAATAACTGATGTGGAAAACATATGCCCCATGGAGTCGAACGGTGAAATCCTGCCAAAACGGCAGCCAAGGTAACCACAACAAACGATGAATTGTGATATCCACAAAGCATAACTCCACTTAGGGCATCTTCAATGGTTGTAAGATAGTTATTGATAGACTTTGCCACATAGGATTTTTGATGATGTGACATACAATAAATGAGAAAAGAGAGGAAGGTTGTATGTACATGAACCAACACCTCTTGCACAAATTTCAATGTAGAATGAGAGAGCACCTTATCTATTATCTCGCATCCTATTGGGCAAACTAGATACAACACATTGGAGTTGTTGTATGTTAAGATGTTGGTTGATGACATGACATATTTTACCAACAAACTAATATATAAACTATTGAAGATGTCCTTAATAGCCTGTAGCCGAACACACGTGTGCAGGGTAAATGGCGCGCAGTCAGTGCAGCCCATTTTCGATGTTTTAGTTTAATTTCCCTTTAGAAATTCATAAAAAAAATATGTAAATAAGAAACAAAGTAAAATAATAAAGTTAGAATATTCGAGTGTTCTAATCAATATACTCCCTCTGTAACTACTTTAGTGATTTAAAAAATCTTAGTATATTTCTTTACAAAGGGAGTACATACAAATAAAAAACTTGCTTTTTTTAAGAAATGCCATGATGGCTAGTTTTATTAATTTAGAATATTGTATATCCTTAGCAAGCAAGTAAGCAACTAGGGTCTAGGGTGCTCATCGTCCCAAGGACAGGATAAATTATTATGAAAAGCAAGGCCTCATTTGGTTTGGGTGAAACTAAAATGTAGGAATTAGGAGTAGTATACGAATTTAACAGGATGACACTTACCATTCTAAGGAATTGTCTTGCCTCTTTTGTACGCACAAAATGAATTTTGAGTAGATGTGTATATTCCTCCAAAAACATAGGAAATGAATAGTATTTCTACAAAATTCTCGTACGCGTTTCCTACAAACCAAATGCATCTATACGAAAATTTCCTACAAAATCTTTGTTTCTATATTTTTTCCATAAAAATCCTCCAAACTGAATGAGGCCTAAAACGAGCTAGCTCATGGGCCACTCCATTGGTTTATCTGGGTACATGCTTGAATTCCACCGTGCCAATTTGTAGTGCTGTATCGTCCACACAATACGCATAAACAGCCGAGTCCCACCTTGCATGTGTCCTTTGCAAAAGAAAAGAAAAAAACAATCTTTACTAAATAACTCCTTTACACTGCATTTCATGGGGAATTTTGCATTCACTACTTTTGCAAAGAATCATAAGGATTTTCTATGATACAATCCAACAAATGAAATTACTGCAGGATTCGAACATACATGACATAACAATATTTTGTTCTTTCTATTCCTGTGTTCTGGAGAATCCTATGAATCAAAGAGACCCTAATATAGCACAGCTATACATGCAAATCAATTTCGAGTGACCCGGTGCCTCTAGAATAGAAAGTGAGGTAAACATAAACAACAATATTGATATATAAAGTCTTAAGTCTCTCGAAAAGAAAAGGAGAACATGACGTGGGTGGATTTTTGCGGGTAACAGCTTATCATTCACATCATTCAGCAGGATGTTCTTAAGCAGCCACAAGAATTTGTTCCAGGCTGTAATATACTTCCCATGGTAAGTATGAGAGTACTCAAGGATCCTTCATTTCTGCTTTGTAGTACAACTGAATGGACCAGGAGACTGAAAAAACAGAGCTTATGTTTCTGCTTTACAACCCAAAAATGAGACAAAGGATCAAATGACTACGTATTCTCTTGTCAACAACTGATTCTAGGTTAATGTGTAGGAATTAGCCACCATCCTCCGCTCAAGAGAACATGAATTGAATGCTCTGGTATTATTGATCATTGAGATTCTTTGATTCTACCCCAGCATCAGATGAATTAAGCTCCTCTCTGGCAAAATCATCATTCATATTTCGTCGTCCCACCCTACAATGTTTGCAGTGGCCTCATTGACCATCTTCACAAGGGTGGCCTGAAAAAAAATGTAATTTCAGATCAGAAAACAACCATAGGAAGGGATTTTACATTTTATCACGAAACGCTAATTTAAATTGTAACGGATCCAGCTGTACTAAGCTCTAGCGCATGTCAAACTGAAAGAAGAAGAAAGATACTGATAAAGAACAAAGTCGTCCAACGTAAATTTCTGCAGGCTGTCTAGCTTTTGCATCAACTTTTTTGTCTATTGCCGAATGAATTTTCCATTAACAATAGCAGCAAATCCAGAAGAATTGTGAGAATTTCAATAGCGTAACACCCTAGTTGGATAGCGAGAAGCAAAGGTTCAGAAGTTTTATGACCGACCCGTAATTGTTTTTTTATCAGATTGACGTATAGATCACAATAAATAATCCATTGACACGGCCAATTCAAAAATTGCATATATTATATGATAGTGCACATGAGATATCATGGTACCACATGCCACTTATAACATCTTTGCTGGAATCACAGCCTGTAGCAGAAACTTGCATAAGGACGCTACTGCGCCACCAACTGATGCAAAATGCATATATGCCAGGTTCATGTTGAAGTACGTACATCTATGTGCCAGTAGTAAGTGGCAAAACTCGTCTTGAAAACAATGGCATGAGACTGATATTCACAAAGCTCTCATAGCACAATACAAGTGCATTAACTCATGCTTCATTGGAAGAAACTAATGGAGAATCCCTTCTACTAATGAGTGGCTAAGAACTAAGCGAATCCCTTCTACTAATGAGTGGCTAAGAACTGAGCGCAGCTCAGTTGGCTAGCGGCTTCTGTGCTTGAATATACACTTCAACACAGCCCACCTGGATTCGAAACATGCCACAGGTGCTAGTGCCCCATCAGTAACGTTTTCTTTTTTACTGGGTGGCTCAAAAGATGCAAAAACTAATACCAATACATCATTCGCAAGTTGGCTACATGCATGTCCTGGCTCATGGAGTAAAACTTTGTATATTGGGTTACAAGCTAATATGGTATGGAATTCCCACTGAATCTTTGGAGAAGATGATGTGTCCAGCCGTCCAGGCTTATTTGACAATAGTCTTCTGAATACATGCATTAGTTCCTTCACTCTGTTATAGACCTGGCTGGGTTTGGGTCAAAATGTAAGACAGTCGCCCTTGATCTGGTCATGCCATCTGCCAAGGCTATGAGATATGATTAAAAAAATGACCAGGAACTTGTGTACACAAACGTAAGCTTAACCAGATAAGTCCTAAAAATAGATTGACAACCAAATTATGACATTCTTTAAGCCATAATCAACAAAGTTTTGCAGCTCAATCTTCTTCATCTCCCGATCCATGCTGCCGGTGATGATTCCCCCAATTGCTCAATACGCTGACGATACTCTTCTCATTATCCAAGCTTGCCCTTGTCAGCTCCTTTGCCTCAAAAGGTCTTTTAGAGCTTTTGTCAATCCACTGGCCTTCTTCAGGTTCAACTTCCATAAATCCAGCATTCACCCCATCAACATGCCTGAGGACAAAATGGCTAATTTAGCCGGTCTGTTTGGCTGCAAAATTGAGTCAATTCGTTTTACCTACCTAGGACTCCCTCTTGGTATCACTAGACCGAAAATTAGGGATTATGCCCCCTTCATCAATCATATCGACAGAAGATTAGCTTCCAGCTCGTCATTCATGTCTCTCTTAGTGGCCAAAGCTGTGATAACCGCTCCTCCAACCTTTTACACGGGTACCTCAGACGTCCGTGATGGTGTCAAAGACATTGTTGATATATCTAGAAGAATTTGTGTCTGCGGTAAATCTGAATTCTCCAATAGACCTAAGGCTTTGGCAGCCTGGTCTAGTGTTTACCGCCGCAAATGCAATGGGTTTCTTGGTATTATCAACCTCTCTGCTCAGAATGAAGCTCTGTTGATGAAACATCTCTTTAAATTCTATAACAAGGACGACATCCCCTGGGTCAATCCCATCTGGAATTACTACACCAATATCCCTCCTCATGCATCTAGGCCCATGGGATCCTTCTGGTGGCATGATGTCTTCAAAATTTATCACAAATTCAGACAGCAGGCTCTTGCTCTATTGCAAGAGATATTGCTCTCATCTGGAGCGGCAACTGATCTGATCACCTTTTGAGGAGAAGATTTCCCAGGCTTCATTCCTTTACCCTTGATAACCTTATATTGGTCCATGACGTGCTTGCTGTCCAATACCCTTTTAGATCTTTTTCATTTTCCTCTGTCCAGCTAGGCTTTTGATGAATTCCATGAATTCAGGCAATATCTGTCCAGCCTGCATCTTTCCCTGATGTTGCTGATTCTTGGTCCTTCTTACTGGGGTCAAAATTCTCTTGTAAAATATATAGCACCTATTTTCAGCACATTCAGGTCCTTTTACTTCTTGACTCTAGAAA
>NC_041380.1:442608746-442626862 GCF_002162155.2 Triticum dicoccoides | reverse complement strand
ACACACCCCAACCCCCCCTGGAGGCTCCAGTTGTGCTCTCTGCCGATCTGATGCTCTGGAAACACGCGAGTACCTCTTCTGGCTCTGTAGCTTCAGCTCTAACTGTTGGCATACTCTTGATATTCACTTTGATCTTCCCTGCCATCCATGTAGGAAATGGTCTCCCAGGTGAAGTACAAGATCAACAAGCCTTTCTTCTTTGAAGTCCTGGCAGTTGTGGCATAGAATATTTGGAAGCAAAGAGCCGCAAGAAGTCTTTGACAACATTACTCATAGTAGGGGCTCTTGGTTGTTTAATTTCAAGAGGGATCGTTGCCATCTTTCTCACAGAACGAAGGAGGAGCTTGCCACCTCTCTCAGGTCTTCGCTGGGCCATCTAAAGGCTAATTCTGTGCCAAGCCTGTCTATGTGTGTTCTTCTGAATAGCCCCCTCCCCTCACCCCCTTCCAGCCTTGTACATATCCTCTCTTGTATATATTATTCTTATTAGCTTTACTGTCGGGGCCTCCCCTACAATTTCCCCTTTTTTAAAGGTATACTACAGTAATCGCCTCGCCATGACTCATTATCACCAGCCCCACACCCATTACAAAATATATACAATCAGTTATATACAAGGATCAAGATCACGCGAGCAAACATCAATATTCGCAGCAGGAAGAGTCAATAAGATTCCTTCTTATTCGGTTGTTTTTGCTATGTCTATTAACATAGAACCCACTTACCCACGACAAGTTCAATTTACAGGAGATAAAGAAGTAGGCTAAACATGGATACACTATTGTGAATGCCAGAAAGATAAGATTTTACACTTTGACGCAAGGCAATTCAGAAATTTCAGAAACGTGAAGTCACCAGTTTTAGAAGGAAATGGCATTTCGTTGTACTGAAAAAAAAAATGCAAAACAGTATGTGCATACCACACTTTCAGGAACTCCTGGAGGGGGTAATGAAAGATTTCTCGGTGGTGGTGAGCGAAGATAAGATCTCTTATCAAAACGCCATTCCCCGATCTTACCATAAGTCAGCTCACCCTACATTTTTACAAGATAATCATAAACAAGCTATCATGAGAAGCTTATAAAGTTACAATTTTGTTGCAGTAATAGAGAAATACTACCTCTGAACTGCAAAAACGTCTTTTATTTAGTTATGAAAGTAGTAGATTTTACAGAACAATGGCAGGCATCTTCAAGATGTTGACAGATGTTTAAGGTTAAACAGCAGTCACCTTTAATGAATAGTCACATCCGTAAGTATAATGGATGATGAATGTGTTGTCTGATTTCGCGTCCCATGGAGGCTGCAATGAGAATTAATCACATATTTGATGATATGAGCTGCCACAAACAAACAACGGAATAATCTATCAAGTGGCAGAATTACTATGCACCTGAATCATGAAATCTTTTTGGAGGCTGTGGTGCACACCATGCAATGCACTTGCAACAGCATATGCATACCTATAAATATGATAGAAAGGAGCTCCAAATAAGTCTCGCGCATGTTAAGTCAATAGGTAAAAGTATATAGAACTGTACTGACATTTCCAAGACCCATCCAAAAGCTTTGTCTGTCTCCACATCCTCTTTCATTTTTAGCGAAACATTCATCCAGGTTGGAGCAATCTTCTCAAGCTGGGCCTTAGATATTTTGAGGACATCCAAAATAGGATAAAATTGTCATGACAGGTGAGTGTACTGAAATAGTACTTACTAAAAGCCCTGTTCAAGAATTCATCCGATTAACTAGTTAACTTGCCGATTAATCCCTACTCATAGGGTCCGCGAGTAGCCGATTACCCGATAAATCGTCCGATTAATTGATTAAATGGCCGATTAACTTGCCGATTAGCCTATTAATCCCCTATCACCAGCCGACCGAGCAGATACCAGTTAACGATTTCCTCAACAATGACTAAAAGAACAAAGTTTTGGCACATTATGCCATCTTGGCATCTAGTATAGCTGAACCAGTCATGGTAACAGAAGTATAAAGCTTAGCACAGCTAAGTATTCTACTACTAATCTTCTCACAAGAGAAGAGATGTACCTTCTGGATAATCACAGGGGAGTTGCCAATAGGATCAATATTTGAGACAGGACCTTTTTCTTCTGGAAAAAACTTCCTTAGTATCTTCTCATTGTCAGTTGGTTTGATGTAGAAAAAGGGAAATGCGGCAGGTTCTTCACCGTGAGCTAAGTTTGGCAAAGGCTTCACAAAGATATGATCTGGCTCAGCCATAAGTATATAACTGCAAATCGTTTTATTAGGAAACCAATGAACCTAAATGATCCAGTAAAGACAAACAAAGAACAAAAGGAAATATGCTTACTCCTCCTTGATGTTCGCCTTCTGCAACCATTGGACAAATGCCCAGGGTCTATTGAGGACAATGTAACCCTGAACAAAACATCATATTAGCAAAAGCTTCAACTCCACAAATGGTAACAAAATGGAATATCCAAAACCTCACCCTGTCAGCGCCTTCAGGGAGGGGGTCAACAACTAAGGTGGGTATCTCATCCATCAAACCGTCCGGCTTTCCAGAGTGAAGGATCCGCGTGAAGCCGCCCATATCCGAGCCAGGCCTGACTCTCATCTGCTTGTACCAGTAGTACATTATCCGCGACTGCCACTGGCTGTACAGCGCATCCGTCGCCGTAAGGGCGACGTGGAACCTCTTCGACGGGTCCGAACCAGACCCGAAGGCGACGGCACCGCCCTGATCGCCGCCGCCGAGCAATTTGCGTGGCCCGTCTCCGCTTCGGCTGTGGCCCACCATTGTCAGGAAGTTGTAGGTCGCGAAGAAGCAGCCGACCGAGATGAGGATGAGCAAGAAGGGAGAGGCCTTGCCGGCATTCTTCCTCCCGACGATCATCGTCGACGCTCCGATCCAACAAGGGGACAAGGGGGCGGGTTGCGCCTCGGGTCCCGTGGGATCACAGCAAAAGGTGAGCTCACCCAGTAAAGGGAGAGTCGGAGGCCAGGTGGTTCGGCGGCGCCGCCGACGATTGAGGGTTTAGGGGCTCCCGATTCGGCTCGTTCGTGCCGGGGAATCGGATTCGGTGGATCTGAGATCGCGGTCAACCCCCGACACCGCAGAGAGCGCCGGGAGTAGCAGGAGGTGACTACTCACTTCTACTCACGACGAAGGGGGGGAGTGACTCTTCGCCGGCCGCCTCCGCCCAGGATGGTTTCGGCGGCGGCCGCGAAGAGCGCCGACCTCTCTCCGGTAAGGACAAAGGAGTGGTGGTGTAGGCGTAGGGGAAGGAAGAAACGAGAGAAGCTCGTTACGGCGATGTGGTAGTAATAAACGCTGTAACGGGTAAGAGCGCATGTGTAACTAACAGTTATTGTTTTTTTCCTTTAAAATCAGGTGGATAAAATGTTCCATGGTACTTGGACAGTTTGTTTTTTTTTCTTTAAAAAGTTTTTTTACATAATAATAAACTAGAAAAAGTTCGTGTGTTGCAGCAGGTGAAACAAACTCTCGCACACCTCTAACAACCCATCCGTATTGCCACTTCTCTTCACTTCATGAGTCATCCCATGTGAACTTGTAATGATGGTCAACACCAAATTTGGCCGCATCATTGTCATAGGCGCGGGAGGAGCGGCCACCGGTGGAGGCTCAGCGAGGTGGATGAGCAGAGGCGTGAGGCGGCATATGTGAGGTTTTGGGGAGGAGTGTTTCTCATAAGTTTGGCACATATGTCACAAATGTTTTTTAGCCCAAAATAGCACACATATTACTAATCTTGACGAATTTAGAACCGGTGCTTTTGGCAGCTTAAAAAATAAGTTGCTCCTTCTTTAGGTTTTTTTATAAGCCGCCCCTCTTATTCATTGGATCTTTTAAATTAGTTATAGGATAACTAATTTAAAAGTTTCAACATAATTAGAGGGCGGCTTATTTTTTAAACTAAAGAACTAGCCTTATCCAAATTTAGTCTAGAAGAATTTTGTTTTTATTAGCCCACTAACACCGCATGTCATCAAAAAAAATTGTTAGCCTAGATGATTGATTTAATCCAACTTTTATTCAGAAGAGTTCTGTTTTTGTTAGCTCATCACATCGTGTGTCTTTGTTCCTTATAGCATCTACGGCCGGGCGCCCAAACCTACCTCATACATCCGGGCAGATCACCCGGTCACTGGCTGGTCATGGAATTTTGACCGAGACGGGCGCCTCAAACGCCCGGACTGATCGGCACCCCTTGAAAGCACACTTGCTCCCTTGGTGGTTTTGATAATTAATGTCATACATATTGTTGGACTAACACTTTTATCTAGTACATTTCAAATAAGTTCAATAGTGGCATGGCAAGGACATGAAGATGTGGACCCCTTCAAAATCATAAGGACAAGAATTGGCATAGCTACAAGACTCTACCCTTTTCGTTAAGTGGTCCAAGATCACATTGAGTCCATAGAAAAAGTCAATACTATTAAAAGGGATGAGGTTTTGATCATGACTCAATTGCTAAAATGCTTAGTGATATTACTCCACGAATCCTCAAACACTTCTCCACATTTCATTTATCCAAACCCCTAAATGTCCATCTCGGTCCCACCGATATCTTCCCGTCCGTACCCACCGAGATGAGCCCATACACTGCTACATGTCAAATCCTAACTTTTCGGTACAACCGATATGAGTCTCGGTCTCACCGAGATGGCGTAACCAAGTTTCTATGATGAAGTTGCTTCATTTCGGAATTACCGAGATGAAACAATCGAAACTACTGAAACGAGGTCTTGCCCTAGCCATTGCACTTCGGTCACAACGAGGTGTACTGTTCATTCTCACCAAAACCTCCAACATTTGAATCTTTTGCACTAGTCGGTCTCACCGAGAATTCTATCCGGTGTCACCGAGTTGGGTTAAAGACTTGTAATGGTTGGATCTTGGGTGTGGGCTATATATACCCCTCCACACTCACTTATTCTCTAAGAGAGCCATCAGAATGAACCACAAATCTTACTACTCATTTTCTGAGAGAGAACCACCTACTCATGTGTTGAGATCAAGAGATTCCATTCCTACCATTTCAACCTTGATTTCTAGCCTTCCCCAAGTTGCTTTACATTCAATCCCCTTTCCACCAAAGCCAAATCTATGAGAGAGTGATCGAGTGTTGGGGAGTTTATCATTTGAAGCACAAGAGCAAGGAGTTCATCATCAACAACACTGTCTATTATCTTTTGGAGAGTGGTGTCTCCTAAATTGGTTAGGTGTCACTTGGGATCCTCCAAGATTGTGGAGTTGAACCAAGAAGTTCGTAAGGGCAAGTAGATCGCCTATTTCATGAAGATCTACTCGAGTGAGACTAGTCCTTTGTAGACGTAAGCTATGATGGTATAGGCAAGGTTGCTTCTTCGTGGACCCTTCGTTGGTGGAGCCCTCCGTGGACTCGCGCAACCGTTACCCTCCGTGGGTTGAAGTCTCTATCAACATGAGTGTATGATACTACCACCTATCGGAACCACGCCAAAAATCACCATGTCTTCATTGCGTTTGAATTTCCATCTCTACCCCTTACTTTCACACTATTGCATGCTTTACTATTTTCGCTGCCCTATGTTTAGAAATGCATGTGTAGGAAGTCTTGGTGATATCTTAACTAGTGCTAAAACCTGCCTAAATTACAAGAAAACCAAAAACCGCACCTTGGTTGGTTAAGAGTCCATTCACCCCCCCCCCCTCTAAACATATCTTCTCCGATCCTACACCCCTCAAATCAAGCCCAAATATGGGGCGGATATGGAGGCCCTTGAGTATTCTACTTATGATTTGAAAGGGATAAGTCCTTCTATATGCACACATCGGATATATACGGAAGAAGGGGCTACACCGGTGCGCGAATATCAAAGGAAGATAAATCCTAAAGCAAAAGAAGTCTAGGAAAAGGACTAATTTGTTTACTTGATGCGGGAATCATATTGACTATTTTTGTAAGTAAGTGGATAAGCCGAGTTCATTGTATTCATAAGAAAGGAAAGGTTTACTATGGTACCTGATAAAAACAATGAACTAATCCCCACCAGAACAATAGTTGGGTAAAGAATGTGCATTGATTTCAGGAGATTAAATAAGAATACGCGAAAGGACCATTATCCATTGCCCTTCATTGATCAAATGCTTGAAAGATTGGCAAATCACACTCATTTCTGTTACCCTGATGGATACTCTGGATTTTCAAAAATAGTCGTGCGTCCCAATGATCAAGAGAAACTATGTTCGCTTTCCCTTTCGGTATGTTTTCTTACCACCGCATGCCATTTGGAGTTTGCAATGCTACTGCTACTTTCCAAACATGCATGAATGCTATACTTGCTGATTTTGTGGAGGAAATTGTGGAAGTTTTCATGGACGATTTTTTTGTCTACAAAACTTCTTTTGATGATTGCCTTTACGGTCTCAACAAAGTTTTACCGTGGTGTGAGTACACTAACCTTGTTTTAAGTTGGGAGAAGTGTCACTTCATGGTAAATGAAGAAATTGTGTTGGGTCGCAAAATACCCAGAAAAGGTATTGAGGTGGATAGAGCAAAAAAATTGCAATAGAAAAGTTCTCGTATCCATGAGACATAAATGGGGTGCAAGGTTTTCTTGGGCATGTGAGTTTCTATAGACGTTTCATTAAAAATTCTCTAGTATTTCAAAATATTTGACTTATATTTTGCAGAAGAGTGTTCTCTTTGAATTCAATGAGGAGTGAAAGATAGCCTTCAAAAAGCTAAAACAATGGTTTCTCATGGCACCTGTCATTACACCTCCCAATTGAGATCAACCCTTTGAGGTAGTATGTGAAACTGACACAACGCTGTAAGTGTTGTGTTGGGACACCATAGAAGTAATAAGTTCATTATCATTTAGTATTCTAGCCACACTCTAAATGATGCACAAAGGATTTATGCTAAAAATGATAGAGAACTACATCTAGTGTATTTGCTTGTGAAAAGTTTAGGCCTTATACTATAGAGACAAAAGTCATTATCTACACAGACTGGCAAACAATGAAGGGAGTTTTGGCAAAGAAAGACACGACATCTCGATGGATTTTGTGGGCTCTTCTCCTACCATAGTTTGTCATTGAAATATCATACTGAAGTGAAATAGACAAGGCATTGGTGAATGTCCTGTTCATGAATAAGGATGAAGGGAAGGCCTTGGAGATGGCAATCTGTATCCCTTACGGTACAATGGTGACTTCGGATAAAACCACCACACAGACTGAACCCCCACTTACTTGCATAGAGGATCCATCCCTAAAGATGGAGGTAAGGAATGCACGGGAATACGATATAATTGATTATGCTAATGCTATGCATCCCAGCAAACAAGCCAGGACTGACCTCTCACCGAGGCTAAGGAGAGAAAAGATAGTTGGAATGAAGTCATAATTTAAGAACAAGTCTTGGTCTAAGCGCCAAAAAATTGTTGGTAACATCTTTAGGCAAGTCTAAAGTGTCAAAATTTCCATTCCTTTAGTTTTGTCTTGTTTTTCTATAAAGACTAACAGTTTTCTAGGCGGCACAACGCTCGGTCATACCAGACGCCGTCTCCGGCTCGGGATGTTTCTATTGCTCTGGTCGAAAATGGGTATGACCCATGGTACAAGCGCCTTCGTTCTCTCCAAAATAACTCTGACTCTTGAAAAAACGTGTTTTTACCGCAAGTGTTATAGGGGAGAACGACTGGTGGTACGAGCACATGCGCTCGTACCAAAGGCCATTGATCGTTGTGTTGTTTTTGGCTTGAAGCGACAAAAGTGGTGTGGACGCTTTGTACAAGCGCATACACTTGTACTAGACATGGTCACACGCGATTGGAGCCCGATTCGGTTCAGATTATACCTAATTTTGTCTAGTTTGTTTCCTAACCTTTTTCGATCCACCTTATTGATGCCCACAAGTATAGTGGATCAATCATAGTCCTTTCGATAAGTAAGAGTGTCAAACCCAACGAGGAGTAGAAGGAAATGACAAGTGGTTTTTAGCAAGGTATTTTCTGCAAGCACTGAAATAGTCGGTAACAGGTAATTTGATAGCAAGATAATTTGTAACGGACAAGTAATGGTAACGGTAAATAAAGTGCAGTAAGGTAGCCCAATCCTTTTGTGGCAAAGGACAGACCAAAACAGTTTCTTATAATATGCAAAGCGTTCTTGAGGGTACACAGGAATTTCATCTAGTCACTTTCATCATGTTGGTTTGATTCGCGTTCGCTGCTTTGATAATTTGATATGTGGGTGGACCGGTGCTTGGGTGTTGTTCTTACTTGAACAAACCTCCTACTTATGATTAACCCCCTCGCAAGCATCCGCAACTACGAGAAAAGTATTAAGATAAAATCTAACCATAGCATTAAACATATGGATCCAAATCAGTCCCTTACGAAGTAGCGCATAAACTAGGGTTTAAGCTTATGTCACTCAAGCAACCCACCATCTAATAACTACTCCACAATGCATTCCCTTAGGCCCAAAGATGGTGAAGTGCCATATAGTCAACGTTCACATGACACCACTAAGGGAATCACAACATACATATCATCAAAATATCGAACACATATCAAGTTCACATGATTACTTGCAACATGACTTCTCCCGTGACCTCAAGAACAAAAGTAACTACTCACAAATGATATTCATGCTCAATATCAAAGGGGTATTAAATAGAAGAATGGATCTGAACATATAATCTTCCACCAAATAAACCATATAGTAATCAACTACAAGATGTAATTAACACTACTAGTCACCCACAGGTACCAATATGAGGTTTTGGTACAAAGATTGAACATGAGAGATGAACTAGGGTTTGAGAGGAGATGGTGTTGTTGAAGATGTTGATGGAGATTGGCCTTCCAACGATGAGAGGGTTGTTGGTGATGACGATGGCTTTGATTTCCCCCTCCAGGAGGGAAGTTCCCTTGGCGGAATCACTCTATCGGAGGGCAAAAGTGCTCCGGTCCAAGTTCTGCCTCGAGACGGCGGCGCTCCATCCCGAAAGTCCTCTCCTTATTTTTTTTCTAGGTCAAAATACCTTAAATACCAGAAGACGGGCACCGGAGGTGGGCTCGGCTGGCCACAACCCACCAGGGCGCGCCTGGGGAGCCTCGCGCGCCTGGTGTCTTGTGGTCACCAGGTGCCCCCCTCTGGTAGTTATTTGCTCTAGTATTTTTCATATATTTCAAAATAATTCTCCGTGAAGTTTCGGCTTATTTGGAGATGTGTAGAATAGGTAGCTCCGACGTAGCTTTTTCAGGTCCAAATTCCAGCTGCCGGCATTCTCACTCTTTGTGTAAACATTTCAATTTATGAGAGAAAAGGCATTAGAATTACTCCATAAAGCATTATTATGCATAAAATATTATAAATAACAGTAGGAAAACATGATGCAAAATGGACGTATCAACTCCCCCAAGCTTAGACCTCGCTTGTCCTCAAGTGAAAAACCGATATCGAAAAACATGCCCATATGCTTAGAGAGAGAGAGAGGTGTCAATAAAAACAAAGTACGGACATAGTACCATCATGATTATTATTATAACAACAACAAACTCTATTATAAAACTTTATCATATAACTTCTCATGAACAAGTAACAATTCATCACAACATCGAAGTAGAAAGCATAAAATTTATTGGAAACCAATAAACTATGTTCTTAGTCAACTTTGCAACTACAATTCATCATATTTTCACGAAGGGTCACATATCGGAGCCTTTTGGCAAGTCCACATACTCAACCATCACTTAATCTTCTATGATTTCTAACACCCACCGTATACACATGAGCAAAAAAGTTTCAACCAGACGCATAGAAAGATAGGGACTTGTAATTTTGCCTCCCAACTCATTCACCTCAAGGGTGATGTCAACACTAATAACTCATGCCCACTCATATCCAACTAGGTATATGTGCCTAGATCTTTCCCCACCACATGATGCTTGCAAAAAGAGAAAAATAAAAGGAATAGGGAAGAATACTTTGACTCTTGCATGAAAAGTAAATACATAAAGTAAAAGATAGGCCCTTCACAGAGAGTAGAATAGGTTGTCATGCGCTTTTTGGTTTGTATGCTCAGTCTCTTAGTGCAAAAGAACGTCACGTTATATTGCCCCTTATGATAGCAACCTTTATTATGCAGTTCGTCACTTTTATTACTTTGCCATCACAAGTTCGTACAACGCTCCATTTTCTCTTATACTAAATGGTCAAACACATTTAGAAGCAATTTTTATTACCTTATCGCACCGATGACAACTTACTTGAAGGATCTTACTCAATCCATCGGTAGGTATGGGGGACTCTCAAACATGAGTTTGGGTTTAAGGTTTTTGGATGCACAAGTAGTATCTCTACTTAGTGCGGATTTTGGCTAGAAAATATATTGAGCAAGCACCACATGTTGAAGGATCTATGACAATATAACTGCTATGTGAATATGAACAAACATAGATCATTGCGTTGTCTTCCTTGTCCAACGCCAATAGTTTGGCATAAGATATTTAGTGGGGGCTCACAATCATAAAAGATGTCCAAGATAGTGTATTTACATGTGAATCTTCTCTTCCCGTATTAATTATTTCATGAATTGCATCATTGACTAATGCTATGTTTGTCAACTTTCAACAAATTTTACTACTTATACTTTTCCTTATGTGATGTCATCACTTACCATAAGATTAGCATATGATCTTTCTCGTTATTTCCTTTTATTTTGATTCAAATAGAAAAGTAAAGAAGCAAAAACTCAAACTAAACTTTATTATATAACTCTCACTCGATTACATAGATAGATAGGTCATGAAACTAGCACTCAAAAATAGATCACACTAAACTTTTATTCAACTAAATCATGAAATAGCTAAGGATCAAACTAAGATAGGTAAAGATAATAAAAGTGATGGCGATACAATACCAAGGCATCTCCCCCAAGCTTGGCACAAGCCAAGGGGAGTGCCCATACTCGTGTACTCAAGTCTCCTTTAGTGATGAAGATGGAGGTGGTGGTGATGAGGTGGTAGCAAACTTATCCTCCGGCTTCCATGGCAGTGGTTCACCATCATAAGAGGATGCCTGAGTCTCCTGAGTCCTGCAACTGGCAGCTAAGTTTATACCTTTAAATCTTGCTTCATACTCAAAAACTTGATTCTGGAGATCATAGATTTGGCTTTGCAGAAAATTGATTTGCTTGTTGAAGGTGAAGATGATGTCCTTCATAGATCGACCATCCACCTTGTGAGTGGACCGGTGCTTGGGTGATTGGCATTGATTCCACACTCCACCATCCCCTGGCACTTGAAGATCTCCTGCTCCACCGCCTCGAGCCTGGCCTCCATGCTTCCCGTCTTCTTGGGGCCCTGAACGTCCCGGATGTGGAGCACGCCTTCATGAATCTCAATGGCTTAAGGGTGCTTCAACACCTCCGATAAGTAGGGGTTGATGACCTTCTCAAAGAACTTGTCCTTGGAGGAGCTTGGGGTAGCCATAGCAATCTAGATCTGTCGAAAAAACAACACGAAACAAGAATAAAGGATTTCTCCGTGATACGGTGATCAAATCGTCCGGAGGTATATATAAAGATCTTTCATCTCAGGAAACAAGTATATGGAAGGAAAACAGAGTTGGGAAGGTGCCCAAGGGGCCCACCACCCACCAAGGTGCGATAATATTTAATGAGAGCTCACAATCATAAAAGATATCCAAGATAGTGTATTTGCATGTGAATCTTCTCTTCCCTTATTAATTCTTTCATGAATTGCATCATTGACCAATGCTATGTTTGTCAACCTTCAATAAATTTTACCACTTATACTTTTCCTTATGTGATGTCATTACTTACCATAAGATTAGCATATGGTCGTTTTCATTATTTTTCTTTTATTTGATTGAAACATAAAAGTAAAGAAGCAAAACTCAAACTAAACTTTACTATATAACTCTCACTCGATTACATAGATAGATCACAAAACTAACTCTCAAAAATAGATCATGCTAAATTTTTATTCAACTAATTCATGAGATAACTAAAGATCGAACTAAGAATAGGTAAAGGTAATAAAAGTGATGGTGATACGATATCGGGGCACCTCCCCAAAGCTTGGAAAAAGCAAAGGGGAGTGCCCATACCCATGTACTCAAGTCTCCTTTGGTGGGGAAGATGATGATGATGGTGGTGATGAGGTAGTAGCGAGCTTTTTCCCCATCTTACGCTTGAGGAAGGAATTTTCCTCCTTCAAGTCATCGATCTCCTGCTCAAGCCTTAATATCTTTTTGCATAATTCCTACTTGTTTTCCTACATAAGATGAAAAGGGATAAACTGGATCTTAGGTTTCTTTGCTTTATTGGGGAGACTCGACTTCTTAAATTCCACCTGCATGTCCCCAGGTTGCGGTAATGGGATTTCATCTTCATCTGAGCTTGTCTCTTCTTTTCCCTTCAAATCATAATCTTCTTCTTCCTCCATGGTCCAACCATAATGCTCCGCATCCCCATAAACTTTTGGATTAGAGATATAGTCTGCGACATAGCTCTCTCCATCCGAATCTTGAGATGACATATTTTCAAATCTGTCAGGAAAACAACATGAAACAAGAATAGAGGATTTCTATGCGATGCAATGGTCAATACGTCCGGGGGATATATAAAGATTTTTTATCTTGGGAAACAAGCAAACGAAAGGAAAATGGAGTCGAGAAGGTTCTCGAGGGGCACACAACCCACCAGGGCGCGCCCTGGTGTATCGTGCCCACCTAGGTTGCCTTCTTGATTGTTTCTTATTTTCCTAATTTTTCTAATATTCTAGAACTAACAGAAAATAATTTTGTGGATTTTTTGGAGTCTGTTTACTTATCGTATCATACCTAATCTTTTTCAGGGTTCTGGAAGGTTTTTTTTATGTGTTCCTCCGGTGTCATGGTTTGGATAATATTGGTTTCAACATTAATAGGTGTACCTGAGATATAGTGCTTAATTCTTTGTCCATTGACCACCTTTCACTACTGTAGGATGCTGCTAACGCGACACTACGATCAGAGACCCTTTGACGACACTGTGTGCGATGCATTAATCACAAACAATGATGTAAAAACAATCAAAAAAGATGCAAAACATTTTGCGATGAATGATACATCAAACACGGTTCTGATTTTAGTTGTGTGTGCGATGCGGGGCATACGGTTGATCCATACGAACTGTTTGCGATTAGACAGACCAACAAAAATGGGCAGCCAGATCAAGATTTGTGCGATATAGGCATACAGTTCACTCCAATGAACCGTTTGCGATGATCAAGGTGAACACAAACAATTCGACGTAACAAGATGTGTGTGATACCCGGCAAACATGTCGGTAATCAGAATTGTGTGCAATCATTATAGACAACCCACACTATCTTTTTTAGGAATTGTGTGCTCATCAAGGCACACAGTTCCACAAACCAACCCGTGGGCGATAATGTAGAAGATCTCTGTCGAATACATATTACTAACCGTCTGCGATGAGATTGATAGGATGCCCGATGACCATTGCATGCATGTATGCTAAGTAGTCTGAAGTCATTGAATGCATACTAGCCGCATGACTCCTATTGGCTGATTTCTTTTTTCAGGACAAAAACAAGGAATGAGTTTTGGGATTATGCACTGGTACCGGTACGAATGGATTAGGATAGTTGGCAAGCAATACATTGAGCTCTTCTTATTGATGAAGCCGTAATAATCAAACTACAAAGGAAAAGAAAAAATCAAAGGAAAATATCTGCATGAATCTTCACGTAACATCAATGGCAGATGACCTAGATGTGCATTACTTAGAGCACATCTAGATGTGCTTTAGAAATACTGTCAAACAAAACCCCTAATCATCATTGCAAACAACGCATAGAACATGGCTAATGCGATAACCACAACTACACATGCTAGTTCCTTCTTGTCTCTTGCTTTCATCTGTTGCCTATGATTGATTCTTTCTTGCTTCATCGTACTGATTGTACATTCCAGATCAGCCAATTTCTTCTTCAGCTTTATGTTATCTTCTGTGAGCTTGGTGATAACACTCCAAGCCCTGCCATGCCATTCTTCATCCAGCCAGTTAACAAAGGCACAAGCCTCATATCCCTACCAATGTTAAATAGTATTTCAGATGAGCGGTGGCATTAACTCAAGTAAAATGATGAACTTAGCACTAACCTCTAAGGGTCAACTAAGAAACCGCCTGCCAATGTCGAATCCCTCCGTGCATACATGTCAAGCGGAAGTGTGTCCGTGTACACAACTCATATTTTGGTACTTCTTGGTGGCGCAAAACTCGGAGTCGAACTCGTGTTGCGTGAGTCTGGAGTTACGCTCCGGATCTGGCTGCAGATCGCTTTCCTGGTGGGGATCATTTAGGACAGATTCAGCAAGGAGCTACTTTGGACATTCTAAAAAAGTTCAGGATAGATTGGAACCTGACAAGATGATTCGGGTCCATAGTACACCTACCTTTTGATGACCTTAGGCAAGTGCTCGGCGACGACCGTCGTCGTGGCGGCGCTCCCGAGAGCGGCAATACGAGCAGGAGTAGCCACACCGAAACCATCAGCACCACTCGTCCGCATTCCCCCAATGTCAGCACCATGCGAGGGAATTTGGAGGCTATCTAGGGATTTGGGGGAAATGGGGAAACTGTGGGGATAAGCTAATGGTCGGGAACTACTTATGGCACTATATGTTGTATACGACACACTGTTTATACATGTTGTTTGTGTTAGGTATTACCACTTCACACATGATTTCCGCACTAAACCGTGTGAGAAGACAACGTAGGTGAGACACGGTTGTCGTTACATAACCGTATGTGATGTACTACCCTGTACATATAATTGAGTTATAGTGATACTGTGTAAACAGTCGCTCTGCGGATATCCGTGAAAAAATAAAACCGTGTAAATAGCCACTTTGTAGATAGAGATGGCGGCAACGACCTATGTAGCGGCTACCGGATAAGAGGTCAATCCTCGGTCAATGGGCAGTGGCGGCGTCATAGGAGGTCAATCCTCGGTCTGCGGCGGGAGATAGGAGGAGCTCAACCATCGAGGTCGGCAGTGGCGTGATTGGAGCACATCCATCGTGGCCGATGGTGGGATAGTGGAGGCTGAACTTCAGGCGGCAGCCGCACTAAGCCTTGCTCCTCGACCCTGCTATCTCGGCGTGCCGCCGCTTCGCGCTTCTTTGTCTACTGGGTGGAGGTTGCCGCGTGGCTAATTAATTAAGGTATTCTTTTCGTGAGTGGCTTAATTAAGGTATTCAAGGTAGTGTTGTAGTACTCTGCGTGTAAATTGACTGGCCATTAATTTTTGTCATTGCATGTCTGGATAACAATACGGAGCGCCCTGGGTAATGATGAAAATAAAACCTTGTGATTTTTGCATGCATCTTTGGGCATCAGTTAATCTTTGTATTAATGTTGTTGTTTTGTTTTTAATTACCATTCATGTGGTGTAGATGGAACGATTTCAATGATGAAGAATCGGAGAACCACAGATTTTATCAGTGGCGTGACAGAGTTCATGAATTTGGCTGAAAGTACAAAGAGGAGAATTGGTGATGCGGATTACATCATGTGTCCATGTACTCACTATGCCAACAATACAGAGTCACGTGAAGTTGGAGATGTCCAGTGGAACTTAATCTCTCAGGAATTCATGGATGGATATACACGTTGGACCAGACACGATGAAGAGCATGTCATGGATGAATATACCCAAGGCTGCGAGATGCCAAATCCCGATCAGTGTCACATGGATGTTGAATCTAACATCGGGGCAGAGGCGTCAAGCTACCAATGGAACACCGGAAAGCCAAAACACCCACTTGAAAACCAAGACGTCGACGCAGATGACGACGATCTTGATATGCCATATTTTGCTTCTATGATTGCAGATTTCAAGGGCACAAAAAGTATATGATTGGGTACAAGGATCTGCCAACCATTGATGCGAACTCCAAGAAAGAATTGTATCCAGGTTGCAAAAAGAAATATTCCAAGTTGAGTGCCACCCTGGCGCTTCTCAGATTTAAAGCAGCAAATGGTCTATCAAACAAGGGCTTCACAGAGATGTTAGGTATTTTCAAAGAAATCCCTCCGGAAGATAAGAAGCGAAGAAAATTGTTTGCCCATTGGAACTTGAAGTACAGAAGATACACGCTTTTGTGAATGATTGTATATTGTACCATGGTGAGTACAAAGATTTGCGTGCATGTCCCACATGCAAGCATGCACAATACAAGTGCGGGAGAGCAAAGGACAAGTACAAACTGGACGACAAGATCAAGACAGGAATCCCGTTCAAGGTTGTTTGGTACTTGTCTTTAATTCCAAGATTGAGGCATTTGTTTGCAAACCCTAGAGAGGCAAAGAGGTTGCGGTGGCATCATGATGAGCGAACTTCGGATAAATATATGAGGCACCCAAAAGATGGGGCTCAGTGGGAATTAATCGACAACAAGTTTCAAGACTTTTCCAAGGATCCTAGAAGTATAAGGCTCGGGGAGTGTACTGACGGGATGAATCCTTTTGGCGATATGAGCACCAATCACAGCACATGGCCGGTGCTTCTGTGCATATATAACCTAGCTCCTTGGTTGTGTATGAAGAAAATAAATACATTATGATGTCAATGATTATCCAAGCCCCGAAGCAACCTGGAAATGATATCAACATTTACTTTTAGCTATTGGTAGAAGAACTACTGACAGTGTGGATAGATGTGCCTGTTATAAAATGTTATGATGCTTACAAAAAGGATATTCTCGATCTACATGCGATGCTGGTGCACACCATTCAAGATATGTCGACATTAGGCAACACATTGGGGCAGAGAACAAAGGGAGATGTAGGGTGTGTCACATGCATGGATAGGACAACTAGCAGATTTCTTCCCAACTCGCGCAAAACCATATATCTACATCATCGTAGGTTCTTACGGAGAAATCACCCATACTGAAAGATGAAAGCTGAATTTGATGGTACGATAGAGGTAGATGTGGGCCCAAGACCCTATGCTGGGGAGGTGGTCCTGAAGGAAATATGCCCTAGAGGCAATAATAAATTTGTTATTTATATTTCCTTATATCATGATAAATGTTTATTATTCATGCTAGATTTGTATTAATCGGAAACTTAGTACACGTGTGAATACATAGACAACAGAGTGTCCCTAGTATGCCTATACTTGACTAGCTCGTTAATCAAATATGGTTAAGTTTCCTAGCCATAGACATGTGTTGTCATTTGATGAACGGGATCACATCATTAGAGAATGATGTGATGGACAAGACCCATCCATTAGCTTAGCACTATGATCGTTCAGTTTATTGCTATTGCTTTCTCCATAACTTATACATGTTCCTATGACTATGAGATCATGCAACTCCTGAATACCGGAGGAACACTTAGTGTGCTATTAAACGTCACAACATAACTGGGTGATTATAAAGATGCTCTACAGGTGTCTTCGATGGTGTTTGTTGAGTTGGCATAGATCGAGATTAGGATTTGTCACTCCGATTGTCGGAGAGGTATCTCTGGGCCCTCTTGATAATGCACATCACTATAAGCCTTGCAAGCAATGCAACTAATGAGTTAGTTGTGGGATGATGCATTACAGAACGAGTAAAGAGACTTCCCGGTAACGATATTGAACTAGGTATGATGATACCGACGATCGAATCTCGGGCAAGTAACATACCGATGACAAAGGGAACAAGGTATGTTGTTATGCGGTTTGACCGATAAAGATCTTCGTAGAATATGTAGGAACCAATATGAGCATCCAGGTTCCACTATTGCTTATTGACCAGACATGAGTCTCATTCATGTCAACATAGTTCTCGAACCCGTAGGGTCCGCAACTTAATGTTCGATGATGATATGTATTGTGAGTTATGTGATTTGATGTACCGAAGGTTGTTCGGAGTCCCGTATATGATCACGGACATGACGAGGAGTCTCGAAATGGTCAAGACATGAAGATTGATATATTGGAAGGTTATGTTTGGACACCAGAAAGGTTTCAGATAGGTTCGGGCATTTTCCGGAGTACCGGGAGTTTACCGG
>NC_041380.1:442595498-442608358 GCF_002162155.2 Triticum dicoccoides | reverse complement strand
AATTGGGGAGGGGGGCCGGCCCCCCTTTCCTTCTTCTCCTCTTCCCCTTCCTTCCCCCTCCTAGTTGGACTAGGAAAGGGGGGAACCTACTCCTAGTAGGAGTAGGATTCCCCCTTGGGGCGCGCCCTATGAGGCCGGCCGTTCCCCTCCTCCACTCCTTTATATACGGGGGAGGGGCACCCCATAGACACACAAGTTGATTTCTTAGCCGTGTGCGGTGCCCCCTCCATAGATTTCCACCTCAGTCATATTGTCGTAGTGCTTAGGCGAAGCCCTGCGTTAGTAACTTCATCATCACCGTCAACACACCATCATGCTGACGAAACTCTCCCTCGGCCTCAGCTGGATCTAGAGTTTGAGGGACATCACCGAGATAAACGTGTGCAGATCGCGGAGATGCCGTGCGTTCGGTACTTGATTGGTTGGATCGTGAAGACGTTCGACTACATCAACCGTGTTACTCAACGCTTCCGCTTTCGGTCTATGAGGGTACGTAGACACACTCTCCCCTCTCGTTGTTATGCATCTCCTAGATAGATCTTGCGTGATCGTAAGATTTTTTTTGAAATACTGCGTTCTCCAACAGTGGCATCCGATCCAGGTCTATGCATAGATGTTATATGCACGAGTAGAACACAAAGGAGTTGTGGGCGTGGGTATATACATATTGCTTGCCGTCACTAGTTGTTTCTTGATTCGACGGTATTGTTGGATGAAGCAGCCCGAACTGACATTACATGACCGCGTTCATGAGACTGGTTCAACCGACGTGCTTTGCACACATGTGGCTGGCGGGTGTCAGTTTCTCTAACTTTAGTTGAATCGGATTCAATGAACAGGGTTCTTTCTGAAGATCAAAAAGCAATCACTATACCGCGTTATGGTTTTTGATGCGTAGGTAAGAATGGTTCTTGCTAAGCCCATAGCAGCCACGTAAAACTTGCAACAACAAAGTAGAGGACGTCTAACTTGTTTTTGCAGGGCATGTTGTGATGTGATATGGTCAAGACATGATTATATAAATTGTTGTATGAGATGATCATGTTTTGTAACATAGTTATCGGCAACTGGCATGAGCCATATGGTTGTCGCTTTATTGTATGAAATGCAATCGCCATGTAATTGCTTTACTTTATCACTAAGCGGTAGCGATGGTCGTAGAAGCAATAGTTGGTGAGACGACAATGATGCTACGATGGAGATCAAGGTGTCAAGCCGGTGACGTTGGTGATCATGACGGTGCTTTGGAGATGGAGATCAAAGGCACAAGATGATGATGGCCATATCATATCACTTATATTGATTGCATGTGATGTTTATCTTTTATGCATCTTGTTTTGCTTAGTACGACGGTAGCATTATAAGATGATCTCTCACTAAATTTCAAGGTACAAGTGTTCTCCCTGAGTATGCACCGTTGCTACAGTTCGTCGTGCCGAGACACTACGTGATGATCGTGTGTGATAAGCTCTACGTTCACATACAACGGGTGCAAGCCAGTTTTGCACACGCAGAATACTCGAGTTAAACTTGACGACCCTAGCATATGCAGATATGGCCTCGGAACACTGAGACCGAAAGGTCGAATGTGAATCATATAGTAGATATGATCAACATAGTGATGTTCACCATTGAAAGCTACTCCATCTCACGTGATGATCGGACATGGTTTAGTTGATATGGATCACGTGATCACTTAGATGATTAGAGGGATGTCTATCTAAGTGGGAGTTCTTAAGTAATATTATTAATTGAACTTAAATTTATCATGAACTTAGTCCTGATAGTATTTGCATATCTATGTTGTAGATCAATTGCTCGCGTATAGCTTCCCCGTTTTACTTATGACATGTTCCTAGAGAAAGCTATGTTGAAAGATGTTAGTAGAAATTATGCGGAGGATTATCCTCATTGCTGCACAGAAGAATTATGTCCTTGATGCACCACTAGGTGACAGACCTATTGCAGGAGCAGATGCAGACATTATGAATGTTTGGCAAGCTCGGTACGATGACTACTTAATAGTTTAGTGCGCCATGCTTTACGACTTAGAACCGGGACTTCAAAAACGTTTTGAACGCCACGGAGCATATAAGATGTTCCAAGAGCTGAAATTGGTATTTCAGACTCATGCCCGAGTCGAGAGGTATGAGACTTCTGACAAGTACTTTGCCTACAAGATGGAGGAGGATAGCTCAACCAGTGAGCATGTGCTCAGATTGTCTGAGTACTACAATCACTTGAATCAAGTGGGAGTTATCTTCCAGATAAGATAGTGATTGACAGAGTTCTCTAGTCACTATCACCAAGTTACTGGAACTTTGTGATGAACTATAATATGCAAGGGATGACGAAAATGAATCCCGAGCTTTTCGTGATGCTGAAATCGGCGAAGGTAGAAATCAAGAAAAGCATCAAATGTTGATGGTTGACAAGACCACTAGTTTCAAGTAAAAGGGCAAGGGAAAGAAAGGGAACTTCAAGAAGAGTGCCAAGCAAGTTGCCACTCCCGTGAAGAAACCCAAAGCTAGACCTAAGCCTGAAACTGAGTGCTTCTACTACAAAGGGAATGGTCACTGGAAGCGGAACTACCGCAAATACTTGGCGGATAAGAAGCATGGCAAAGTGAAAGGTATATTTGATATACATGTTATTAATGTGTACTTTACTAGTGTTCATAGCAACCCCAGGGTATTTGATACCGGTTCAGTTGCTATGATTAGTAACTCGAAACAGGAGTTGCGGAATGAACATAGACTATTTAAGGGCAAGGTGACGATATGTGTTGGAAGTGATTCCAAGGTTGATAAGATCACCATCACACACTCCCTCTATCTTCAGGATTAGTGTTGGACCTAAATAAATGTTATTTGGTGTTTGCGTTGAGCATGAGTATGATTGGATCATGTTTATTGCGATACGGTTATTCTTTAAGTCAGAGAACAATTGTTGTTCTGTTTACATGAATAAAACCGTCTATGGTCATACACCCAATGTAAATGGTTTATTGAATATCGATTGTAGTGATACACATATTCATAGTATTGAAGCCAAAATATGCAAAGTTAATAATGATAGTGCAACTTATTTGTGGCACTGCCGTTTAGGTCATATAGGTATAAAGCGTATGAAGAAACTCCATGCTGATGGGCTTTTAAAATCACTTGATTGTGAATCACTTGATGCTTGCGAACCATGCCTCATGGGCAAGATGACTAAGACTCCATTCTCTAGAACAATGGAGCGAGCCACTAACTTATTGGAAATAATACATACTGATGTATATGGTCTGATGAGTGTTGATGCTCGCGGTGGGTATCGTTATTTTCTTACCTTCATAGATGATTTGAGAAGATATAGGTATATCTACTTGATGAAACATAAGTCTGAAACATTTGAAATGTTCAAAGAATTTCAGAGTGAAGTGGAAAATCATTGTAACAAGAAAATAAAGTTTCTATGATCTAATCATGGAGGTGAATATTTGAGTTACGAGTTTGGTCTTCATTTGAAACAATGCGAATAGTTTCGCAACTCACGCCACCCGGAACACCACATCGTAATGGTGTGTCCGAACGTCGTAACCGTACTTTATTAGATATGGTGCGATTTATGATGTCTCTTACCGATTTACCACTATAGTTTTGTGGTTATGCATTAGAGACAGCTACATTCACATTAAATAGGGCACCGTCTAAAAATCTGTTGAGACGACACCGTATGAATTGTGGTTTATCAAGAAAACCTAAGCTGTCGTTTCTTAAAATTTGGGGTTGCGATGCTTATGTGAAAAAGTTTCAGCCTGATAAGCTCAAACCCAAATCGGAGAAGTGCGTCTTCATAGGATACCCAAAAGAAACTATTGGGTACACCTTCTATCACAGATCCGAAAGGCAAGATCTTTGTTGCTAAGAAGTGGTCCTTTCTAGAGAAGGAGTTTCTCTCGAAAGAAGTGAGTGGGAGGAAAGTAGAACTTGATGAGGTAATTGTACCTTCTCTCGAATTGGAAAGTAGCTCATCACTGAAATCAGTTCCAATGATGCCTACACCAATTAGTGAGGAAGTTAATGATGATGATCATGAAACTTCAGATCAAGTTACTACCGAACCTCGTAGGTCAACTAGAGTAAGATCCGCACCAGAGTGGTACGATAATCCTGTTCTAGAGGTCATTTTACTTGACCATGAAGAATCTATGAACTATGAGGAAGAGATGATGAGCCTAGATTCTGACAGATGGCTTGAGGCCATGAAATCTGAGATAGAATCCATGTATGAAAACAATGTGTGGACTTTGGTGAACTTGTCCGATGATTGGCAAGCCATTGAGAATAAATGGATCTTCAAGAGGAAGACAGACGCTGATAGTAGTGTTACTATCTACAAAGCTCGACTTGTCAAAAAGTTTTTTTTTGATAAATTCAAGATGTTGACTACGATGAGATTTCTCACTCGTATCGATGCTTAAAGTCTGTCCAAATCATGTTAACAATTGCCACATTTTATGAAATCTGGCAAATGGATATCAAAACTACATTCCTTGATAGTTTTCTTAAAGAAGAGTTGTATATGATGCAACAAGAAGGTTTTGTCAATCCTAAAGGTGCTAACAAAATGTGCAAGCTCCAGTGATCCATCTATGGACTGGTGCAAGCATCTCGGAGTTGGAATATACGCTTTGATAAGTTGATCAAAGCATATAGTTTTATACAGACTTGCAGTGAAGCCTGTATTTACAAGAAAGTGAGTGGGAGCACTACAACCTTTCTGATAAGTATATGTGAATGACATATTGTTGATCGGAAATGATGTAGAATTTTCTGGAAAACATAAAGGAGTGTTCGAAAGGAGTTTTTCAAAGAAAGACCTCGATGAAGCTACTTACATATTGAGCATCAAGATCTATAGTGATAGATCAAGACGCTTGATAATTTTTTTGAATGAGTACATACCTTGACAAGTTTTTTGAAGTAGTTCAAAATGGGACAGTCAAAGAAGGAGTTCTTGCCTGTGTTGCAAGGTGTGAAGTTGAGTAAATACTCAAAAGCCGACCACGGCAGAAAATAGAAAGAGAATGAAAAGTCATTCCCTATGCCTCAGTCATAGGTTCTATAAAGTATGCTATGCTGTGTACCAGACCTATTGTGTACCTCACCATGAGTTTGGCAAGAGGGCACAATAGTGATCCAGGAGTGGATCACTTGACAGTGGTCAAAATTATCCTTAGAAGACTAAGGGGATATTTCTTAGTTATGGAGGTGATAAAGAGTTCGTCGTAAAGAGTTACGCTGATGCAAGCTTTTACACCGATCTGGATGACTCTATGTATTGATCTAGATACATATTGAAAGTAGGAGCGATTAGCTAGAGTAGCCCCATGCAGATCATTTTAGACAAAGAAAATTTGCAAAATACATACGACTCTGAAAGTGGCAGACCCGTTGACTAAACCTCTCTCACAAGCAAAACATGGTCACTCTTTGGGTGTTAATCACATAGCGATGTGAGCTAGATTATTGACTCTAGTAAACCCTTTGGGTATTAGTCACATGGAGATGTGAACTAATCACATAAATATGTGAACTATTGGTGTGAAATCACATGACAATGTGAACTAGATTATTGACACTAGTGCAAGTGGGAGACTGATAACCCACAAGTATAGGGGATCACAGCAGTTTTTGAGGGTAGAGTATTCAACCCAAATTTATTGATTCGACACAAGGGGAGCCTCTGAAGCCCCGAGACCGATGTGCCAGGTGTCTTCCAGTTATTCGATGACATTGCCATGTCATCCGCTTGCGTGTTGCATCTTGTCATGTCATCATGTGCATTGCATCATCATGTTTTCAAAACTTGCATTTGTCCGTGTCTCCCCGTTCTCTCCGTTGTCCGTTCTGAGTCCAACCACACTCGCACGTGTCCGCGGCATGTCCGAAATGTTATTTTATAAGGGGCCGAAAAAATGTTCTCGAAATGGGTTGAAAGTTGGCATACGGTGTTGTTATGTTGTCAGTAGACCGCCTGCCAAGTTTCATCATATTCAGAGTTCGTTTGATAGCCCAACCGTTAAACTATAGCGGCAATATAGCTGGTCACACGTCGGACATTTTCGGTCTCCGAAAACCTTGCCGGGCTACACTTCTCTTCTCTCCTCTCAGCCCAAGGCCTTCTACACAGTCCACCTTGGCCCAGCCTACCCCTCTTTGCGCAGTGCATAGACCCCTCTCGCGCGTCCGAAACTGTCCCGAACCCAACCCGGGCAGTCGTCACCGTTGGATCCGGATCATCTCCAAACATCCCCATAATATCTTTGTTTATTTGTTTGGACTCCCGAAGCATTTTTTTTCTCGACCTCCCGATTACGATCGGAGGGACGAGATAGCCCCTAACCTAATCCCACTATTATATAAACCTGCCTACCCCTAGAATTTAGGAGCCCTGTCCCATCCTCCTAGCTGCCGCCGCCACTCCTCTTGTCTCCTCCCACCTCGGGTTCTTCCTCATTTCAAATCCTCCCTCGATTTTTCCAACTGGACCAGTCACCACCGATCCTCTTCCTTGGGATCCATCCCCTCCCGATCCACCAACCACAGCCAAACTCCTCTCCTCCTCGTTTTCCCCTCCTTTGCTCGTTCGTCCCCGGGAAGCGCCTCCACCGTTGCCGGCGACCGCGTCACCAGGATCCTTGCGCACGAGCTCCTCCCTCCTCACGCGCCTGAGATCAGCATCTCTCCTTGAGCCGGCTGCAGTAGCAGCCCCAGGCCGACCCCGCGCCCTCTCCCTCGGTCCTTCCTTCTCTTCCTTCTTTCTCCTGCTCTCTCAACTCTCTCTCTCTCTCTCTCTCTCTCTCTCTCTGTGTGTGTGTGTGTGTGTGTGTGTGTCTCGCAGGACGCCATGGATGCCCGCAACGCGCCTGCCTTCCCGAGTTCCTCCGTAGGAGACCAGGAACCAGAGCTCCTTCTCGACCCTCCGCCGCACGTTGCCGGCCAGCGACCCAGGGAGCCACCGTGGCCATGGTTGCCATCTGCCGCCTCCATCCCAAGCTGTAGTCTGCCCAAGCCTCGGACACGACCGGTTCCGGCTCGAATCAACTTCCCCAAGCCCAATCGCCGCCCAGATCCGTTGAGTCCCGGCCAACTCCGCCGTTCTCAGTCGTCGCCCCGCGCCAAGTCCCTCACAGGCCTTCCCTGCTTTTGCGTGCGGAAACGACGTTGACCGCGCATGTTGCCTCCCTTGATTCGCGTGGAACCGCTCCAGCCCGCTCGCGTTGACCAAGCCAAGCCAGCACCTCGGCCCTTCCTGCCCTTCGCTGGCTAACCGCGACCCAGCTCCCACCTCCGCCGACCTGGGCCGAAGCCCATGGTGAGCCTCCTCAGAGCCCCTCTGCCCTGTGCACTGTTGGGCCAGTTCAAGATCTGGCCTGACACATTTTTTTTCAGTTCTGGACGAATTTCCTTTTTATCCAGTGTTTGACAGTTTTGCAGATAAGCCCATGCACTTCATGCATATCCTAACTAATTAACCGTGCATCGGATTAAAACAAACTTTATATGAAACATGCTTAGAATTTTGTCTAGTTTAATAATATCCAACTTTCATCTATGTTTAAAATGTTTAAAATGTTGTTTGTTTAAATGTGCTTAAATAACTTGTTAAAATGATTTAATTCATAACTAAATAATCGTAGCTCCAAACCTAACAAACTTTATATGTAAATGGGGTAGAAAATTGCCTAGTTTAACATGGTGGGATCACTTTGCATGTTTAACAACTCTCAAATTGTGTTTATGGCAGAACAATACCAAATCTAATATATATGCTCATGAGGTTTTTCCGGACTTGTTGTTTGTTGTTCCGGCCTAATTTAAATTTGCCTAGATAGGTAGTTATCTTTTGCTTCATCTCTTGCCATGTTTAACAACATTTAATATTGTTGGGTACATAACCGAGAGAGAACTAAATAAGTCATGTGGTGTTCCGTCAATATGCAACTCGTTGCATATTGAGCTCCACTTAATTTGTAGTATTGTTTGTGCACTTTTCCATGCCATGCCTCTTTGAACCGGACATGCATCATACTTGGTTGTGCATCATGCCATTCTTATGTGATGGTTGTTTACTATGATGTTTGCTTCTTTTCGGTGTTGCTTCTTTGGGTTAGTTCCGATAACGTCGCATTTGTGAGGATCCGTTCGACTTCGTCTGTTTGTCTTCTTCATGGACTCGTTCTTCTTCCTTGCGGGATCTCAGGCAAGATGACCATATCCTTGAAATCACTTCTATCTTTGCTTGCTAGTTGCTCGATCTATTGTTATGCCGCGATACCTACCACTTGCTTTATCATGCCTCCCATATTGCCATGTCAAGCCTCTAACCCACCTTTCCTAGCAAACCGTTGTTTGGCTATGTTACCGCTTTGCTCAGTCCCTCTTATAGCGTTGTTAGTTGTAGGTGAAGATGAAGTTTGTTCCATGTTGGAACATGGATATTGTTGGGATATCATTACTATATATTGTTTACTTTAATGCATCTATATACTTGGTAAAGGGTGGAAGGCTCGGCCTTATGCCTGGTGTTTTGTTCCACTCTTGCCGCCCTAGTTTCTGTCATACCGGTGTTATGTTCCTTGATTTTGCGTTCCTTACGCGGTTGGGTTATAATGGTAACCCCTTGATAGTCCGCCTTGAATAAAACTCCTCCAGCAAGGCCCAACCTTGGTTTTACCATTTGCCACCTAAACCTTTTTCCCTTGGGTTCTGCAGACTCAAGGGTCATCTCTATTTTAAACCCCCGGGCTAGTGCTCCTCTGAGTGTTGGTCCAAACTAGAGCACAGTGCAGGGCCGTCCCTTGGCAACTTGGGTTACGTTGGCTCCTTTACGCTTAGCTTATCCGGTGTGCCCTAAGAACAAGATATGTGCATGTTCTATCGGGATTTGTCGGCACAGTGGGTGGTCTTGCTGGTCTTGTTTTACCATTATCGAAATGTCTTGTAACCGGGATTCCGAGTCTGATCGGGTCTTCCTGGGAGAAGGAATATCCTTCGTTGACTGTGAGAGCTTGTGATGGGCTAAGTTGGAACACCCCTGAAGGGTTTTGAACTTTCGGAAGCCGTGCCCGCGGTTATGGGCAGATGGGAATTTGTTAATATCTAGTTGTAGAGAACTTGACACTTAACTTAATTAAAATGCATCAACCGCGTGTGTAGCCGTGATGGTCTCTTCTCAGCGGGGTCCAGGAAGTGAACACGGTTTTGGAGTTATGTTTGAATGTAAGTAGTTTCAGGATCACTTCTTGATCACTTGTAGTTCACGATCGTGCTTTGCTTCTCTTCTCGCTCTCATTTGTGTATGTTAGCCACCATATATGCTAGTGCTTGCTGCAGCTCCACCTCACTACCCTTTTCCCTACCCATAAGCTTAAATAGTCTTGATTGCGAGGATGTGAGATTGCTGAGTCCCCGTGACTCACAGTTTACTTCCAAAACCAGTTGCATGTGCCGTTGATACCAGTGCAGATGGCGCAGCCGAGCTCAAGGAGGAGCTTGATGAAGATCGTGTTCATTGTGTTGTTTCGTTCCAGTTGATCAATAGTGGAGCCCAGTTGGGGTGATCAGGGATCTATTGCATTAGGGGTTGTCTTTCTTTCTTTGGTTCCGTAGTCGGACCTTGATTGTATTCTGGATGATGTAATGATATGTTTATGTATTGTGTGAAGTGGCGATTGTAAGCCAACTCTTTATCCCTTTCATATCTTGCGACATGCCTACTATGCGGTTATGCCTCTAAGTCGTGCTCCGACACATGGGAGATTTAGCCGCATCGTGGGTGTTACAAGTTGGTATCAGAGCCTTCCCCGACTTAGGAGCCCCCTGCTTGATCGAATCGCTGATGTTGTTGAGTCTAGAACAAAATGTTTTGAGTCTTATAGGATTATATATATCAGAGAGTAGGATTCTTTTTACTCCTCAGTCCCTTCGTTGCTCTGGTGAGGCATCCTGACGTAGAATTTTGACTCTTCTCTCCTCAAATTTCACGAAAAAAAATTAGGATCACGCGGGTATCTTGGAATCGTTCCGATGGTTTTGGGACGAGAACATTGTTCTTGGTGCCTCCTAACATTTAGGGGTTGTGGCAGTGTCCCGGGGAGTTGAGCTCCGAGGTGTTGTCGTCACAATTTTATCGTTGCAGTTCTGGAATACCTGAGTTCACCGACATCGAAAATCTCTTTTATGCAGTTGTTGGTGAGATAACCTCGACGCCACCCAGTACTGGGGCGGGAGTTCAGGAGTATTGCCATAACTCGTATAACGGATGCTTTTCGAAGGTTGAGGTAAATGATTTCCGAAGGTTTCTTGGTTATGTGTTGAAGGATGGATATAGCTGGATGTAGGATTTGTTAGTTTGGGTGAGATATTATGCTTCCCATGTATCCCCAACACCTGATTGCATAACTAGAAAGTTTCGGGAGTTTATAATTGGGAATTCAAGTATCTCGTAGGATATCTTTCCAACAGACACATGATAAGATATGTGATCTATCATATGTTTGTTTCCGGCTTATTTTGCAAGCCAATCCTTTGTTTTGTTTTCAGTTGTGGTATTCGAGTTGCTTTGAAGTCAAGTGTTGATTCCATACCTTTCCTAAGTGGTGTTCTCACACTTCTATGTGAATACTAATCCTTCTTGATAATCGAGATTTTCATGTCAATTATTTTCTAACCGGTGTGTTTCTCTTCTAGTGGATCCGATCATTTTCAACATCCGCAAGATCCAATCTCAGTTTTCTCAATGGTGTTTGTTTCATCCGTCCCAAGTTGCCTTTGTTTTACCCACCCTCCCACCCTTTTTCTTTAAGGACTAAGATTTCTTAATCAACTATCATGTTATTGGTAAGAAGTCTCTCCATTCTTTTCCGTCAATGTTTTATCCGGTGGTTCTCATGAAGATGCTCTACAAGTTTATCATTCTTCATTCTTTTCTTCTCCGGTGGATTCAAGTCAAGCTTTGTCGATCATATTCCTTTCATTGTTTCAAATGCTTTCCATGCCATTGCACCTCTTAATCATCCACCTCTTGCTATTTTGTATCCGGTGTCCTGAAGATATCTCAGAAGATACAAGTTTCCATTCTTAGATCCATTCAACCTATTTCGAGGTTGTTATCTCATTCAAGCCATTTAATTCAACCGACGCATCTCTCTTTTAAATCGTTCAATAGTGTATCTTTTGAGTGAGCCCTAACCCGTAGGTCTTTTCCCAGGATCTTACCAGACTCTTCTAATTTTCTCGGAGTTATTCTCAAATTCATTTCGAAGTTTGACATAAGAATGAATTGTCATCAGTCATATGTATTTCTCCAAGATCGGTCAAATTCTCTTCATCGTTGGCTCAACCTCTTCGCTTTTGATTCTCCCGGAGTGTCTAAAAAATCCATGGTGGTGTTTCTCGTCATCATTCTCAACATTTGAAGACCGAAGAAGAGTTTTTCCTCCAAATCTTGCTCCATTCTCTTCAAGATTCATGGTTCTAGCTTTATGCCATCCTTTCATAATTGTTTTCGATCGTGAGAATTCTTTTCACCCATCCAGAGCATTTCATGAGTTGTTTCCATTTCTTTCCTCCGAAGGCCGTCTTTTCAAATATTACTCATTCTCAGCTTTCAGCTCTGGTTCTCCAAATCTTACCGGTGCATCATTCAAATATTCTCTAATCAGTTCGTGATCTATTCGTTCTCATCTATCGAATTTCCTCAAGTATCTTCATTCGTTTTTCCAATTCTACCCGGTGATTTGTGCCTTTGCTACTCTCTTTTTCAATTCTTACGGTGGTTCGTTCAAGATTTCTTTTCCTTCTTTATCATATCAATTTATTCATTGTTTCAATCCCACCGGTGGTTCCATCAATACCTTCCCAAGTTTGCGCTATATCTCTCTTAATCCTTTCTACGAGAATAAGTAGTATGACAAATCCATTGCTTGTCATCAATCTAAATTGGTGAAGGATACACATAACATAATTCTTATTCTTGTTTCATCCAAGCATTCTAATTTCTTCTTTTCAGAGTGGTTCATTGTAACACCCCGGATGTAACTTTCCCTATTTGTACTCCAACTCTTGCCGTTTCCGGCGTTAAGTTATTTTATTTTCTCGGGTTCGGGTTTTTGTCTCCGTGTGTTGTTGTCGTTTTCATGCATCTCATATCATGTCATCATGTGCATTGCATTTGCATACGTGTTCGTCTCATGCATTCGAGCATTTTCCCCGTTGTCCGTTTTGCATTCCGGCGCTCCGTTCTCCTCCGGTGGTCATTTCTAGCTTTCTTTCGTGTGTAGGGATTAAACATTTTCGGATTGGACCGAGACTTGCCAAGCGGTCTTGGTTTACTACTGGTAGACCGCCTGTCAAGTTTTGTGTCATTTGGACTTCATTTGGTACTCCAACGGTTAACCGAGGGACCGAAAAGGCCTCGTGTGTGTTGCAGCCCAACACCCCTCCAATTTGGCCCAAAACCCACCAAACTCTGCTCCATATCCTAGAGCGTTCGATCACGATCGCGTGGCCGGAAACCGCACCTCATTTGGACTCTCCTAGCTCCCTCTATGCCTATATATATCTCCCCCCATTCGAATCACGGACGAAACCCTAAAACTCCTCCTCTCGCGCCGCCGGACGTGTCCACGCCGCGCCGGACGTGTCCATCTCGCCGGCCACCTCACTCCAGCCAACCCCATGCCGCCACGTCACCGACTCCGCTGCCTCAGCCAACCCCGCGCCGCCACCTCGCCGCCCTCTCTCTCCTCCCACCGCGGGCCCGAGGAGACCCAGATCCGGCCCGCCCGGGCCCGGATCCCGCGCCGC
>NC_041380.1:442545649-442594979 GCF_002162155.2 Triticum dicoccoides | reverse complement strand
GCCTGCCGCGCCGCTCCGGCCTCCTCCTGCCTCGTTGACGCCGGCCGCCGCCTCGCCGACGCCGGCCACCGCCTCCCCGACGCCGACGGCCTCGGATCCGGCCAGCTACAGTGCCGCCGCCACCTCGGGCCCCGTGGCCTGAAACCCTAGATCTGATCTGAGGGTTGTTTTTTTTCTCTAAGTCTCAGAATTTTTAGTTCATATGCTCCTGTTCGAGGCCCCGTAACTTTGCGGCCGTAGATTCGATTCATGCATATAGCATATCAAAATGTTCATCTCAGAGAGTACATCATTTCATTCCATTGCATCATTTTCATTAGAGTTCATCTTGATGCCCGAAATGCTGTTAGAAGAGGGCTACTTGAGTTAATTGCCAGATCTGTTACTCCGTTTAGCACTTTTGTCATTTTTGCCATGATTAATGTGTGCATGCTTTGCCCGTGAGTTCTACATATGTTTTGTTAAGGGTTTTGTCATCTATCCAGAGGTGCAACCCATGTATTTTTAGGATGTGTGTGGTGACTTGTGCAAGCTTGCAAAGTGGTGAACTTGCTAATTCTGTTTTCAGGGACTTAGTGATTTCACTAAGTCCTGGGATTGGTTAGTTCATGATGCCATATGTTCTTGTTGTTTTCTAGTGATCCGTGCCTGTTTTAAGGATGATCAGTAAGGGAGTTTTGTTAATCTTATAGTGCTCTATCCATCCATGTCTTTGTTTGCAATTATGGAGCACCCTAGCTTGAGTCAATCGAGCTCTACTTTTGCTTCGTTGCGAATCTGGGCAGATCGTCAACTTGTTTGCGATTTTGCCGATGTTATTGTAGTTGATCCGTGCATGCTATGTTATTGTTATTGCCATGTCTAGCTTGCATTTTGTGCCTTCTTTAGGGATGTATGTCTGTCTTGCCATGACTTGCACCATAGTGAGTGCATCGAGCTCGTAAACATGCCTTCGTGAGTTATGTTTCAGCATGTCCCAGTTTTCACTAAGTCTGAAAACTAATTATGTTTTTGCTATGTTCGTGTGCTTGTTAGTATATTTTGTGATCCCTTTTGGCTCAAGGTCACTAAGGGACTTTTGTTAAGCTTGTTGAGTAGCTCCATGCCATGTTTTTACTTGTCATGTTCAGGTCCTGTAGCATGTTATTTTGTTGCTCCGGAGAGGGCTATATGATCTGAAATTCCAGACAAGTGTTAATTTCACTAGTCTAAGATCTGTTTTACCATTTGCGTTTTTGCCATGCTTGTTTGGACCTCCTAATGGATGAACTGGCCGTAGCTCAGTGCTAGACTTTTGTTAAGCATCTTGTGTGCATCCCTTTCATGCATTTTGTTGTCATGTTTGGTTGCTGTATCATGTTCATTGCATTGCATTTAGATGCCTACTTGCTGTAAATCGCAGACCGGTGTCATTTTTGAATCGCTTGCCATTTCCAAACCGTAACTCCGATTCCGGCATTCTTTATATCGTTTTCAAGCAATTTCACCTCATCTTTCCAGTGGCACCCTTGGAATTCCAAGTTGAGGCCAGGTTCATGCATTTCCTGTCATATCTTGCATCTTGCATCCCGCATCGTCCCGCATAGCATATCATCTTTGCATCGTGTTGATTGAGTTTGCACGTGGTTGATTGTATCCTTGTTGCTTGTTTGTCTTGTTTGGGTAGAGCCGGGAGACGAGTTCGCTAACGAGGAGCCCGTTGAGTTTGCTTTTGAGGATCCAGTCAACTCTGACAACTGTGCAGGCAAGATGATCATACCCTCGAAATCACTACTATCTTTGCTATGCTAGTTTGCTCGCTCTTTTTCTATGCCATTGCTACGATACCTACCACTTGCTTGCAAGCCTCCCAAATTGCCATGTCAAACCTCTAACCCACCATTGTCCTAGCAAACCATTGATTGGCTATGTTACCGCTTTGCTCAGCCCCTCTTATAGCGTTGCTAGTTGCAGGTGAAGATTGGAGGTCGTTCCTTCTTGGAACATCTTTTATTTAATTGTTGGGATATCATTATATTGCTATGTTATCTTAATGCATCTATATACTTGGTAAAGGGTGGAAGGCTCGGCCTCTCGCCTAGTGTTTTGTTCCACTCTTGCCGCCCTAGTTTCCGTCATATCGGTGTTATGTTCCCGGATTTTGCGTTCCTTACGCGGTTGGGTTATAATGGGAACCCCTTGATAGTTCGCCTTGATTAAAGCTTTTCCAGCAATGCCCAACCTTGGTCTTACCATTTGCCACCTAGCCTCTTTTTCCCTCGAGTTTCTGGAGCCTGAGGGTCATCTTATTTTAAACCCCCCCGGGCCAGTGCTCCCTCTGAGTGTTGGTCCGACCGAGTAGACTGCGGGGCCACCTCGGGGAAACTTGAGGGTTGGTTTTACTCGTAGGATGTCTCATCTGAGTGTGCCTTGAGAAAGAGATATGTGCAGCTCCTATCGGGATTTGTCGGCACATTCGGGCGGTGTTGCTGGTCTTGTTTTAACTTGTCGAAGTGTCTTGAGTTACCGAGATACCGAGTCTGATCGGAACGTCTTGGGAGGAGGTATATTCCTTCGTTGACCGTGAGAGCTTGTCATGGGCTAAGTTGGGACTCCCCTGCAGGGATTGAACTTTCGAAAGCCGTGCCCGTGGTTATGGGCAGATGGGAATTTGTTAATGTCCGGTTGTAGACAACTCGAACCTTAATTTAATTAAAATGAATCAACTGAGTGTGTTACCGTGATGGCCTCTTCTCGGCGGAGTCCGGGAAGTGGACACGGTGTTGGAGTAATGTTTGCGCAGGTTGCTCTCTAGTTTCTCGCCCACGCTTTGCCTCCTCTTCTCGCTCTCCTTTGCGAATAAGTTAGCCACCATACTTGCTAGTCGCTTGCTGCAGCTCCACTCATATTTTACCTTGCCATACCTATAAGCTTAAATAGTCTTGATCGCGAGGGTGCGAGATTGCTGAGTCCATGTGGCTCACAGATTACTATTACACCAGATGCAGGGCCTGATGATTCCGCTCCAGGAGACGCGTATGAGCTCAAGTGGGAGTTCGATGAAGACTCTCAGCGATACTATGTTTCCTTTCCTGATGATCAGTAGTGGTGCCCAGTTGGGGGTGATTGGGACCGTGTCACATGTTGGGTTATCTTTTATTTTGGCGTCGTAGTCGGGCCATGAGTGTTTGGATGATGTAATGTTATTTATGTACTTGATTGATGTGGCGAGTGTAAGCCAACTATGTTATGTCCCCTTTTATTATTACATTACATGGGATGTTTGTGAAGATTGCCTAACTTGCGACATATGCCTTCAATGCGATTATATCTCTAAGTCGTGCCTCAACACGTGGGAGCTATAGTCGCATCGAGGGTGTTACATTCATCATATCACATTCTCGGTTTGAGATGCTTTATCTTTTCTTTTCCAAGAGTTCCAAGCTCTCGCAATTATATCACCATGGAGATTCACCTAAATCATTGCAAGGATTCAATCTTATTCTTTTCATCTTTCACTTCCTTTTTGATCATTCTTTTATTACCGGAGTTCTTCATGGAGGCTCTACAGGGTGGCTCATCAAGGATTCTTTTCATTCTTCAATTGTTCTTCAAGATTTCTCTCGGAATTTTGATCCGCCAAGCTATACTCTAAAATAAACATGGTGCTCAACACATGTTTTGTTTTAAGGAGTTCAAGTATTCTTCATCTTGCATTACAAAGTGCAATTCTTTCTATCTTGTCTCTTGCGGTGGTGTTATGTCATTCTGGACAATTTCTTTCGTGTTTCATGATTCGCAAGTTGTCAGGAATGAGGTATTTAAACCCATCATTTTCTTCCTTGGAGTTATCTTGGTATAAATTTCACCTGAAGCCTTCCATTGGGAATGTTGCTCTTTGTGATGATTACCTATGATCCAAGTTCTCTTGTCACCTCGGTGGGAGAAGCTTTCTATCGTTTCTAGCTCTCAATCAAATCTTTTTCCCGTGAGTGGCAGGTTGTCACCTCATAATTTTGAGATGTCTTCCATAAGCCCACATCAAGCTTATGCTTTCGTTGTTGATAATCCAACAACTCCGTTCAACCTTTTCTTTATAAACATGCTCTTTCAATTTTATTTGCGAGAATTGTCATTCTTATTCTCCGTTCTTTTCTTTCCAACCATCTAGTTTTCCATTCATTCATTCCGGAGGCATTGTCACTACAAAAAAAGACACATCCGTGACATTTTGGGCCGAACGATTTTTTTTCTGTCATACATATGACACTTCTATGACGATAATTGTGACAAAACCCGGTATCATCATAGATGTGGTGGGCTCCTACTTCTATGACAAAAAATCATGACAGAAAATGGGCTTTTCATCCTGGGCGGGTCGGAGATGCAGCTGCATGACATTCTTTGGGCCGTCCATGACGGAAAAAATCGTGGTAGAAGCGAGGGGGAGGAAAATTTAGGGGAGTTCCCGGTTACGGTGGGAGGTCGGGGGTCGAGCAATGCGCGTTTCTCTCGTACATGTACGCGCGTGTGTGCGAGGCGTTGGCTCTAACTGAACCCGAGCGATTGCACTGCAGGCTACGCGTTACTGAACTCGAGCGACCTATTGATGGCTGTTAACTGAACCCGATCGAGCGATTCCTTCGCTACTGCTGGTAACTGAAGCCGATCGATTGGATGAACAGTGAGCGTTGCGGGGGGGGTGGATGAACAGTGAGTGGTGGCGTTGCCTCTGGATGAACAGGACCCCCGTGGTGTGGTGGAGGGCTAGATGAACAGTAGACAGTGGAGGGTGGTTGAACAGGACCCCGTGGTGTGGAGGGCTGGATGAACAGTAGACGGTGGAGGGGTGGTTGAACAATAGCCAATGGAGTAGCGCGCAGTGGATGCTGGATGAATAGGAGCCCGTGGAGGCTGGAGGAGGTCGACGATGGAGATGAAAAGTATCCCATGGAGTCCCGTTTTGCGGTACGCCACACCCCTCCCGATGAACAGGACCCCCATTTCGACCGTAGTGCTCCAACACAAGTCCGTTTCGTCCGTTTTGCGGTATGCCACACCCCTCTAACAGGACCCCCATTTCGACCGTAGGAGGTCCATTTCGTCTGTTTTGTGGTACGCCACACCCCTCCTGATCAACGGGACCCCCGTTTCGACCGTAGGAGGTCCGTTTCCTCTATTTTGCGGTACGCCAGACCCCTCCCAATCAACATGACCCCGCTCCGAACATAGGAGGTCTGTTTCCTCCGTTGTGCGGTACGCCAGGCCTCCTTTCCATCGCCTGTTCCGTCCAAGCCCTCCTGATAAACACGACCAGGCATTCCGTTCCGACCCAGCCGGTTGGCTCCCAAGCATTCTGTTGCCTCCCGATGAACACGACGCATTCCGTTGCATCCCCATGAACACGACGCATTCCGTTGCCTCCCCATGAACATGACGACGACGTTGTTTCTCCGTTCCGACCCAGCCATGTACACGAGCCCTGGCCGTACGTACGCGCGAGTAGGCATTCGAGACCTCGCCCGTATGTACACATACATGGCCGTATTTTCTTTCTTGCACCCTGGCCACTATACATACGTGTACATGCTACGTGCGCGCCTCTACTACGACATGTACGCGCCTCTACTACGACACGTGTGCGCCTCTACATCCACCAGTATATATGTACGTACACGTTCACGACCAGAATGACAATGCTACGTACGCTTCGACCAGGTGGGTCCCGACTGTCAGGCACTTCCTTCTATGCAAAGATGTAGCTGGTGGGTCCCAGCAGTCATGGGGGAAACATTTTTTTCACGAAATACGGTGGCCCGTCCGGTGGGTCCCCGCTGTCAGGTGGAGGAATAATTATTTTGCACGTAATAATGAGGCACTTCCTTGCTGCGGTCGTGGACCCAGCTGTCAGCCTCTCCACGTACAGTCCACATCCGATGGAAGCCATTCCTTGACCACGCCGCGCCGAGAGCACCTGGGAGGTGGACAATGGCGAGGCCTAGGAAGGGGACGACACGGAGCCGGGGAAGACGCGGCAGTGGATGCCCACGCGTAGAGGAGTACGAGGGTTCACTGGTTCGCTGCGGTGTGAGGCTGCCGTCGCTGCAGAATAACAGGGGGTGTGGGTGAGTAGAGGGATGACCTGGCCAGTGGTGGGAGTAGTAGGGGCGGTGAGGCCTCCGCTGCATCGCAGCCGGCCACGGGAGGCAGGAGCACGAGGCACGACCGACGCTGGTTTGGGAGGCTGGAGCAAGAAGACCAGAGGTTAAAGAAGCACTATGGCCGTTGGATGGACATCGTACGATCACTGGAGCTAGAATCATGCATATTGACTAAGTTGACAAAGCCCTCCGTCCCCGTCAACTTAGTAGACCCACAAGTCAGCCTGCCACTATACTGGGTCCCAGCTAACAGGGGGAGTATTCATTTTTTTTGTGCGCAATAAGGAGGCACTTCCTTGCGTGTGAAGATATAGCTGGTGGGTCCGAGCTGTCAGCGGCGGTAACGTTTTTTTTCGCGAAATACAGAGGCCCTTTCGGTGGGTCCCTGATGTTAGGTGGAGGAATCATTATTTTGCGCGTAATAAGGAGGCATTTCCTTGTGTGCGGCCGTGGACCCAGCTGTCGGCCTCTCCACGTACAGTCCACTTCAGATGCATGTCGGTCGTTGACCACGTTGACCAGGCCGCGCCAAGAGCACCAGGGCGGTGGACGACGGCGAGGCCTAGGAAGGGAACGACACGGAGGTAGGGAAGACTCGGCAGTTGTTTCCCATGCGGAGGGGAGTACGATTGTACAAGGGTTTACTAGTTCATCTCCCGTCACCGGAGAATAACAACAGGTGTGGGTGAGCAGAGGGATGGCTAGGCCAGCGATGGGAGTATGATGGGGCGGTGAGGCCTACACGGCAGCAGAGCCGGCCGCGGGGAGGAGGGAGCAGGCAGTCCCGTCGGCGCTTGTTTGAGCGGCTGGAGCAGGAAGAGCAGAGATTGAAGAAGCACGACAGCCGTTGGATGGTCATCCAGCAGTCACTGCTTGTGCGTCAACCTTTTTTTAGGAAAGCCTCAAATCTGTGGAAAACAGCATACAGCCCATCTGCCATTATTTCTAATAATTTACAGCCCATTTGCTAATTATTAAGGTTTTTTGGAGCCCATATTCTTTTTGTTAGCATTACAGCCCATATTGTGGCCTTGGTTAAAAAATTATACGAAATTTTGCATATTTTGGTGTGGTCCGAACTGTTTTTAATCCCGAAATTTCGATTCACGTTCAAACTGATTTTAAAAATAAATGTATATCAATATAAAATCCAACAAATTCTCCACACATAAAAATTAATGTAATTTAAAATCTCGAAATGAAAAAAAGATATTTGAAACTAATTGCCGGTTTGATGTGTTTTAAAAATGTACATCCCATTTCTCATTACTGATGGGCCATTTTCTCGGCTAGCCGAATGAAAGCTCTCCTCGTCTTGAAAGATTTGCAGCCCAACAGGCCTGACAAAGCGACTTACTTGGCAAATCACAAAAAAACTGGGATGTTGCCGTGGACCCAGCTGTCAGCCTCTCCAAGTACAATACTCTTCCGATGGAATGTCGTTGACCATGTTGACCATGCCGCGCCAAGAGCACCAAGGCGGTGGACGACGACGAGGCCTAGGAAGGGGACGACGCGGAGCCGGGGAAGACGCGACAGTGGATGCCCATGCGGAGAGGAGTACGAGGGTTCACTGGTTCGGCTGCGGTGTGAGGCTGTCATCGCCGCAGGGCCTGGTTAGCGGTGGGAGTAGTAGGGGGCGATGAGGCCTCAACGGCAGCACAGCCGGCCACTGGAGGCAGGAGCAGGCGGTCTCCCCGGTGCTGGTTTGGGCGGCTGGTGCAAGAAGAGCAGCGATTGAAGAAGCAGCAGGACCGTTCGATTCAAATCCAACGGTTACTGCTGCTAGAATCGTTTGTTGACTAAGTTGACAAGCCCTGCGTACGTGTCAACTTAGTAGGCCCACAGGTCAGCCTCCCAACCGGTGCGCCCCAGATGTCAGTGGGAGGAATCATTTTTTTCGCGTAATAAGAAGGTAGTTGATTGCGTGCGGCCAGGACAGCAGAGGGAGTAGGATGGGCCGGGGAAGCCTTCGCGGCATCATAGCAGGCCACAAGAGGAGGGAGCAGGCAGTCCCGCCGGCGCTAGTTTAGGCGGCTGGAGCAGGAAGATCAGAGATTGAAGAAGCACGTCGGCCATTGGATGGACATCCAATAGTCACTGCTGCTAGAATCATGTGTTCACTGACAAAGCCTTGCGTAAACAAGCCAGCCTCGAAATCTGTGGCGTGTACAGCCCATTTGCTATTATTTATATAATTTTTACTCATTTTCTAATTCATATGGAATTTATTGCAGCCCGTTTTCCATTTTTAGAATTGCTGGCCATTTTCTGGTCAGTACCAGGGTCAAAAAATTAACTAAATATGTGGGAAATTTTGAAAATTCGCAAATTTTTGCTGGGGAAGGAAATATTATTAATCCAAAAATTAATAGCCATACTAAAACAAATTTAAAAATAAATTAGTACTATGTCATATTAAATTCAAAGAAATACATATAAGATATCAGTGAAGAACAAAAACAGAAAAAGAAACTTATATCCCATTTGCTATAATTTTTTTTGGAATTTTCAACCCCTTTTGATATTACTTTTAACAGACATTGACCATACTCTTAAGCCAGGCCGGAATGCATCCCTCCTTGTCTTGAAAGATTTGCAGCCCAGTAATTCAGAGAAAACAAATAGGCTTAGCTTGGTGCTACGTCTTGAGCTTGCGTTGGTTTTCCCCGAAGAGGAAGGGATGATGCAGCAGAGTAGCGTAAGTATTTCCCTCAGTTTTTGAGAACCAAGGTATCAATCCAGTAGGAGACCACGCTCAAGTCCCTCATACCTACACAAAGCGATAGCTACTCGCAACCAACGCGATTAGGGGTTGTCAATCCCTTCACGGTCACTTACGAGAGTGAGATCTGATAGATATAATATTTTTGGTATTTTTGGTATAAAGATGCAAAGTAAAAAGTAAAGGCAAAGTAAAAAAGCAAAGCAAGATTAAAGTGATGGAGATTGATATGATGAGAATAGACACGGGGGCCATAGGTTTCACTAGTGGCTTCTCTCAAGAGCATAAGTATTCTACGGTGAGTGAACAAATTACTGTTGAGCAATTGACAGAATTGAGCATAGTTATGAGAATATCTAGGCATGATCATGTATATAGGCATCATGTCTGTAACAAGTAGACCGAAACGATTCTGCATCTACTACTATTACTCCACTCATCGACCGCTATCCAGCATGCATCTAGAGTATTAAGTTAAAAACAGAGTAACGCCTTAAGCAAGATGACATGATGTAGAGAGATAAATTCATGCAATATGAAATAAAACCCATCTTGTTATCCTCGATGGCAACGATGCAATATGTGCCTTGCCGCCCCTTCTGTCACTGGGAAAGGACACCGCAAGATCGAACCCAAAGCTAAGCACTTCTCTGTAGCGACCAGACCTCAAACGGTCCAATCTCTGTGCTCCGGTGTCATCCCTGGATCAGTAATGCTAACACCACACAGTACTTGAAGGATTTATAGCAGAGTAGCAATCACACACTTATTACATCGAGTGTCTCCAAAGATAACCTATTACAATAAAAATGGCTTAAGGCCATCTAATAACGATAACAGTGGAAGGCTTGGAAGATAAGTGAGTCCATCAACTCCAACGGCATCACTGAGTATAGAACCACGACCTAAAACTCCTTAATCATCGTCTGAAAAGTCTACAACATTAATGTTGCAGCCCGAAAACGGGTCAGCACATGGAATATGCTGGCAATGTAACACATAGAGAATAATGGAATGAAACAGCTATACTATATGCATATTTGGCTGGTGGAAAGCTCTATGGTTACAGTTTTGCGTAAAGCCAATTTTTTTCTACTGCAAAGGAATTAATTTATTTAACTATTATGGTGGTTGTTGAACATTGAGAATGGTTGACAACATTCTCAATCCCAATTAAACATCATCATTAAACAAACCCAACAAAATTAATCTTAAGAGTAACATGTTGAGATTCACATGATAATCCAGGTACTAGATACTCAAGATGTCCATAACCGGGGACACGGCTAACCATGATTAGTTTATACACTCTGCAGAGGTTTGCGCACTTTTCCCCACAAGACTCGATCGCCTCTGTTTGGTTTCTCGCACTACACGGTGTTTGAGAAACGGATGACCGAGACATAGTCTTTCACAAGCGCTAGCACCTTATGATGGGTAGACCGTACCACCTACATCCCCTACATCTGCTAGTCTACCACTGTAAGAGTTTGCACGACTTAGTCAACTATGCTAGAGCCCATAATAGCTTGTGGCTGCACACGGAAGTTTCTAGCATGAACAATCTCATGATCCCTTTGAGCCTGGGTGGCGGTCCAAAAGAAAACAGGCAATCCTGGAATACCCAGGTGCCTCAATCCACCCAGATGTGTGTTTAGGTTGCCACCTTAAGTAAACCATTAATTAACAAAGCTCACATCTGTCATGGATACACTCACCCAATCCACGTCTACTAGCATAGCATAGCAATAATAAGCAAACGTAGAAGTAACTCCCAAAGGTTTGATAATTAGACAGGTAATAGGTACTACCTCAACTACTTCCCAAACCCATAATTTAATTAGATCCTAATCATGCAATGTGTAAGGATTGATCTAGTGCAATAAAACTGGGTAGTAGGAGGTATGATCAAAGTGTTACTTGCCTTGCTGATGATCCGGGAAACCTAGTGATTCGAAGTAACAAGCGGCGCACTCCGGGTACTCTATCGCAAACAAACAAGCATACAATAAGTACTCGACTAATGCACAGGTAAAACTAAAATAAGAGATTTAACCAGAAAGTTCAACTTAAGAACTCCGGTTGGCAAAAAGAATCGAATCGAACGAAGCAACAAAAGACAAACGGCAAAAGAAACAGGCTTCATTTACTATTCTGGATCTAAGGCAATTTTTACAGTGGCAACAACTTGTTATCTGGATTTAATCCGAGAAAAAGAAAAACGACGAACAGATTAACGAACGAACGTTCGTTATCTGGATCTAACCGACGAACACATTCGTTAAAACAAATGAACGAGCAAATGCTCGCTATATAACTAAACCGTAAAAAAATCGTTCTAAAAAAACAGATCTAAAAAAACACCGGCGACGACGGCGGCTACCTCGACAGCGGGGCGGCAGCGAGGCGGCGCGGCGCGGGGCGGGGCGGCGGCGGCGCAGATCGGGCGGTGGCGGCGCGGATCGGGCGCGGCTAGGGTTTGGGGCGCGGGTTGGGCTGGCTTGGGCCCCGGGGCGGCGGCTTATAAAGCCCCGGCCAGGCGGAGTCCTGGCCGGTTACGGCCCAGGGTCAGTTCGGACTTTTTTTTAATAATTCCGCATAGAAAAACTAACGACAGAAATACTAAACGAACTCCAAAAATCCCGAAATAAATTTTCCCCGGCTTCTAAAATCAAGCCGCACAGGATGAACATTTATTTGGGGCCTAAATGCAATTTTGAAAAACGCACATTTTTCCTAAATTCAAATAAAATAGCAAATAAAACCAAATAAAATCTTATTTGATTTTTGTATTAAATCCTCAATATTTCTTTATTTTGGGAAAGTCATTTTATTCCCTCTCTCATATTTTTGTAATAGAAATAACTGAAGATAAAATAAATCAAATCAAATGATCCTATTTTCAAAATTTGAGAAAACTCAAATATGAAAATAACGAAATCCCCAACTCTCTCCGAGGGTCCTTGAGTTGCGAAAAATTTCTAGGATCAACCAAAATGCAATAAATATGATATGCAATGATGATCTAGTGTATAACATTCCAAATTGAAAAATTGGGATGTTACAAACCTACCCCCCTTAAGATGAATCTCGCCCTCGAGATTCGGGTTGGCTAGAAAATAGGTGAGGGTGGTCCTTCAGCAAATCTTCCTCTCGTTCCCAGGTGGCTTCATCCTCCGTGTGGTGGCTCCACTGAACCTTGCAAAACTTGATAACCTTGCTGCGGGTGACTCGACTGGCATACTCTAGAATCTTAACTGGTTTCTCCTCATAGGTCAAATCACTATCCAACTGAATCGCTTCCAGTGGTACCGTATCTCTCAGCGGTATGTCAGCCATTTCTGCGTGGCACTTCTTCAACTGGGATACATGAAACACGTCGTGAACTCCTGACAGTCCTTCGGGTAATTCCAACTTATAGGCAACTACTCCCATACGCTCCAAAACTTGGTATGGGCCTACAAAATGTGGTGCTAACTTTCCCTTAACTCCAAAGCGCTTAACTCCTCGAAGTGGTGATACTCGAAGATAGACTCGGTCTCCGACTTTGTAAACTGTCTCCTTGCGTTTAGAATCTGCATAACTCTTCTGCCTGGATTGAGCTACCTTCAGCCTGTCACGAATTAATTTCATTTTCTGTTCAGACTCCTTTATCAGATCCGGTCCAAACAACTGGCGATCTCCAACTTCATCCCAGGACAATGGGGTCCTGCACCTCCTTCCATACAAGGCTTCGAAAGGGGCCATCTTCAAACTGGTTTGATAGCTGTTGTTGTAAGAGAACTCTGCATATGGCAAATTCTCATCCCAACTAGATCCATAATCTAGCGCACAAGCTCTTAGCATATCCTCCAAAATCTGATTGACTCTCTCGGTCTGTCCATCTGTCTGCGGGTGGAAAGCTGTGCTAAACTCCAGTCTGGTTCCCAAAGTCTCATGCAACTGATTCCAGAACTTTGAGGTAAACTGGGTTCCTCTATCTGATACAATGCTCCTTGGAACTCCATGCAGACATACAATCCTGGTCATGTATATCTTTGCCAACTTTGCACTGGTATAGGTAGTCTTCACTGGAATGAAATGATCTACCTTTGTCAAACGATCGACTATAACCCATATCGAGTCATAGCCTGAACGTGTTCTGGGCAATCCTGTAATAAAATCCATGCCTAGCTTATCCCACTTCCATTTGGGTATCAGCAATGGTTGTAGCAATCCTGCTGGCTTCTGATGCTCTGCCTTCACTCTCCGACATACATCACAAACTGCTACATATTCCGCAATATCCTTCTTCATTCTGGTCCACCAGAAAATATCCTGCAAATCCAAATACATCTTGGTATTTCCTGGGTGAATCGAGTATGGTGAGTCATGGGCCTCTTGCAGAATTAGCTTCCTAATCTCCGGATCATTTGGTACATAGACACGGTCTTCAAACCATAAGGTATCGTGCTCATCCTCACGAAATCCCTTAGCTTTTACTTTGTTCATTTTCTCCTTAATAGAAGCAATTTCCTTGTCAGTCCTTTGAGGTTTTCTGATCTTATCCATCAAGGTAGACTGAATCTCCAATGCTGCTACATAGCCTCTTGGAACTATTTCCAAACGTAGCTCTCGTAGATTTTCGGCTAACTCCCCTGGTAAATCTCCCGTCATTAGGGTGTTGACATGGCTCTTACGGCTTAATGCGTCAGCTACTACGTTAGCCTTTCCGGGGTGATAATGCAATTTCATATCATAATCCTGGATGAGCTCCAACCATCTCCTTTGTCTGAGGTTCAACTCCTTCTGTGTGAATATATACTTCAAACTCTTGTGATCCGTGTACACCTCGCAATGGTTTCCAATCAGAAAATGTCTCCAAGTCTTTAATGCATGCACTACGACTGCTAACTCCAAATCATGCGTGGCATAATTCAACTCATGAGGCTTAAGATGTCGTGAGGCATATGAAACAACTATGCCTTCCTGCATAAGCACTGCTCCAAGTCCTCGTCGTGAAGAGTCGCAATACACCTCATAATCCTTGGTATGATCCGGTAGAATCAACATGGGTGAGATAACCAAACATTTCTTCAACTCCTGAAAACTAGCCTCACATTCCTCCGTCCATATGAACTTGGTATCCTTCTTCAACAACTCAGTCATAGGCTTCACAATCTTTGAGAAATTCTCAATAAACCTCCGGTAGTATCCTGCAAGTCCAAGAAAACTCCGGATCTCTCCCACGGTGGTTGGTGCTTCCCACTTGGTCATGGTATCAACTTTAGTGGGATCTACTGCTATACCTTCTCCGGATATAACGTGTCCGAGAAATCCAAGTTCCTTCAACCAAAACTCACATTTGCTAAATTTGGCATATAATTGATGTTCTCTGAGCTTTCCAAGAACCAAACGCAAATGCTCCTTATGCTCCTCTTCATTCTTTGAGTAAACCAGGATATCATCAATGAATACTACGACTAACTTATCCAAGAACTCCATAAACACCTTGTTCATCATGTTCATAAAATATGCAGGTGCGTTAGTCAGACCAAATGACATAACGGTATACTCGTACAGCCCATACCTGGTGGTAAAAGCCGTCTTGGGTATATCCTATTCCCGAATCTTCAACTGGTGGTATCCTGATCGCAGATCGATCTTGGAAAATACCTTAGCTCCTTGCAATCGATCAAACATATCATTGATCATCGGTAGGGGGTACTTGTTTTTGATGGTTACTTCATTCAATCCTCGATAATCGACAACCATCCTTAATGATCCATCCTTCTTCTCCACTAGAAGTACTGGTGATCCCCAAGGCGATGAACTTGGGCGAATATATGCTTTATCCAGTAACTCCTTGATCTGCTTCTTAATTTCCACCAAATCCTTTGCAGGCATCCTATATGGTCTCTTCGATATTGGCCCTGTGCCTGGCAAAAGCTCAATCAAAAACTCAATATCTCTATCCGGTGGCATGCCTGGCAACTCTTCTGGAAATACTTCGGGGAAATCCTTCACTACTGGTACTTCATCCTGCACTACTCCGGTTAAACAATTTACTTGAGTCCTCTTTGGTACATGTCGGGATACGTACTTGATTCTTCTCCCTTCTGGGGTGGTAAGTGAAATTGACTTACTGGCACATTCAATATTCCCTTCATACTTTGATAACCAATCCATGCCTAATATCACATCCAATCCTTGGGATTCCAATACTATTAGGTCCGAGGGAAAAACATAGTTATCAATCCTTAATGGTAACCGATCACACCATAGACTAGCCATATGTTCTGCTCCAGGCGAGGTTACTAACATGGGTGACCTAAGGGCTTGGGTTGGCAGTTTATACTTATCCACAAATCCCCTTGATATGTATGAATGCGACGCACCAGTATCGAAAAGAACGAGTGCAGTAAATGACTTAACCAAAAACTTACCGATTACTGCATCCGGCTGCTCTTCAACCTCCTCCACGTTAACGTGGTTCACCTGTCCCCTGTTGAAAGGGTTCGGCTTCTTCCCAGAGCTTCCATTGCCATTTCCATTCTGGGATTCAGGACATTCATTGGCATAATGTTCGGTCTTCTGGCACTTAAAGCAAGTGACTTGGCTCAGGTCTTTCTTGGCTGGGGTTGATGGGTTGGTGCGGTTCTGGCCGTTACTTCCTCCATTCCCATTACCATTCCTGGGGCCATTGTGATTGTGCGAACTACCTCCTCCATGGGTATGCTGAAAATGTCCTCCCGGCCTAGGGGTAAATCGTGGCTTCTGATGAGCTCCTGAATTGTACTTTCCTTGTGCATACTTCCTCTTGCGATTCTTGATTTGCTGCTGCTTCCCTTCAATCATAAGAGCACGATCTACCAACTCCTGGTAGTTGTTGAAGGTTGCTACCATCAACTGCATGCTCAACTCATCATTCAGTCCTTCCAGAAACTTCTCCTGCTTAGCTGCATCTGTAGCAACATCATCTGGGGCATAACGTGCTAGCTTACTAAAGCCCTCCACATACTGGCCAACTGTCCATCCTCCTTGGCGCAAGTTGCGAAACTCTCGCTTCTTCATGGCCATAGCTCCTGCTGAAACATGGGCAGTACGAAAAGCCTACTGAAACTGGTCCCATGTGATAGTATCGACAGGGAAAGTGGCTGCGAAATTCTCCCACCATGATGCTGCGGGTCCTTCAAGCTGATGTGCGGCAAACTTCACCTTCTCCGCTTCAGTGCATCCTGCTATGGTCAACTCTCTAGCTGTCTTGCAGAGCCAATCATCTACTACTATCGGCTCGGTGCTACTGGAAAACACCAACGGATTCAGCCTAAGCAAACGGGCTAAGTGATCAACAGGTGGTGGTGGTGGGTTGTTGTTGTTGTTGTTCCCCTGGTTCTGATTCTGGACTAGTAACTGCATCAATGTGTTCTGCTGCTGGATCAACTGAGTGAGCTCCGGTGGAAAGGTAAATCCAGGGTCACGTCTCGGAGGCATCTGAGGGTTTAGAAAAGATGAGATTTAAGAATAGAGGGGGCCTAAAGAGAAAACACTACCCATGTGCAAATGAGGCAAAAGCAAACAATTCACTTCATTCAATCAACCAAACAAGGGCATACAATCGATCTAACTATCGCAAAAGTGCTCGGGCTACTATATTTACATGGTGGACTACTACTACTGTTGGGGTGGTCTAATAGAAATATTCTTCGGTTGCAGACTCCATGATATCTGCTCTAGCTTCATCAACATAGTCATCATCGCTATCATCTGGATCCGAGTCGGTGTCGTCGATGATGATGTAGTCTTCCAGGCGAATCTTCTTGGGTTCTTCGTCTTCTTCTACCGATGTAGGGTCTCCCATGAATATTCCAATCTTCTTGATCAGATCGTCATTCTTTTCCACTAATACTTCAATTTCTTCTTCAAAATCTTCACGTGTAGCCTTGAGTTCTTCCTCCAGTTCCTTGATTCTTGTCCTTGCCTTCTTCAGGTCTATCATGTCGGCGCACATCTGGTTCTCCTGACGTCGAATGTGCTGGTTTAACTCCTGGATAAAAGCTGCAATTGATCTATCCTTTCTGGTGCTGATCATCTCCCAATGCTCATCTCGGCGCCCACAAATCTGGTAGATAGTATCCTTGAGATCATTGTGGTAGACTTCTCCAATGCGTCCCATGGAGATGTAAGCTGCCATGCTCTTTCCTAGACTCCAGGTTGGTGCATCGAAAGAAAACTCTATGGGCTCAGTGACTGGCATGAACGTCCTTCCTGGAACTTGAACTTGAATCATCCAGCGCTCTTCTTCAGGTAAGGTGGCGTTGTAGGTTCTGGTGAAGCTTGGTACTCCTATGTTCAGGTATCTAGTGACTTCCTTCAAGTGACGTCCAAAGGGTGTATCTTCATCCGGTTGAGTGAACTTGTTCCTTGCATCTGCCATCCTAAAAGAGTAGAAAAGATGAGAGGTCAGAAGAGAAGAGAGTGAGTAGTGATCTAGGTCTTTAGCTTAGTGGTCGTGTCCTACAGTCAGCGTGTGCTCTAATACCATCTTGTAGTGACCAGACCTCAAACGATCCAATCTCTGTGCTCCAGTGTCATCCCTAGATCAGTAATGCTGACACCACACAGTACTTGAAGGATTTATAGCAGAGTAGCAATCACACACTTATTACATCGAGTGTCTCCAAAGATAACCTATTACAATAAAAATGGCTTAAGGCCATCTAATAACGATAACAGCGAAAGGCTTGGAAGATAAGTGAGTCCATCAACTCCAACGGCATCACTGAGTATAGAACCACGACCTAAAACTCCTTAATCATCGTCTAAAAAGTCTGCAACATTAATGTTGCAGCCCGAAAACGGGTCAACACATGGAATATGCTGGCAATGTAACACATAGAGAATAATGGAATGAAACAGCTATACTATATGCATATTTGGCTGGTGGAAAGCTCTATGGTTACAGTTTTGCGTAAAGCCAATTTATCCCTACTGCAAAGGAATAAATTTATTTAACTATTATGGTGGTTGTTAAACATTGAGAATGGTTGACAGCATTCTCAATCCCAATTAAACATCATCATTAAACAAACCCAACAAAATTAATCTTTAGAGTAACATGTTGAGATTCACATGATAATCCAGGTACTAGATACCCAGGATGTCCATAACTGGGGACACGGCTAACCATGATTAGTTTATACACTCTGCAGAGGTTTGCGCACTTTTCCCCACAAGACTCGATCGCCTCCGTTTGGTTTCTTGCACTACACGGTGTTTGAGAAACGGATGACCGAGACATAGTCTTTCACAAGCGCTAGCACCTTACGATGGGTAGACCGTACCACCTACATCCCCTACATCTGCTAGTCTACCACTATAAGAGTTCACACGACTTAGTCAACTATGCTAGAGCCCATAATAGCTTGTGGCTGCACACGGAAGTTTCTAGCATGAACAATCTCATGATCCCTTTGAGCCTGGGTGGCGGTCCAAAAGAAAACATGCAATCCTGGAATACCCAGGTGCCCCAATCCACCCAGATGTGTGTTTAGGTTGCCACCTTAAGTAAACCATTAATTAACAAAGCTCACATCTGTCATGGATACACTCACCCAATCCACGTCTACTAGCATAGCATAGCAATAATAAGCAAACGTAGAAGTAACTCCCAAAGGTTTGATAATTAGACAGGTAATAGGTACTACCTCAACTACTTCCCAAACCCACAATTTAATTAGATCCTAATCATGCAATGTGTAAGGATTGATCTAGTGTAATAAAACTGGGTAGTAGGAGGTATGATCAAAGTGTTACTTGCCTTGCTGATGATCCGGGAAACCTAGTGATTCGAAGTAACAAGTGGCGCACTCCGGGTACTGTATCGCAAACAAACAAGCATACAATAAGTACTCGAATAATGCACAGGTAAAACTCAAATAAGAGATTTAACCAGAAAGTTCAACTTAAGAACTCCGGTTGGAAAAAAGAATCGAATCGAACGAAGCAACGAAAGACAAACGGCAAAAGAAATAGGCTTCATTTACTATTCTAGATCTAAGGCAATTTTTATAGTGGCAACAACTTGTTTAAGTTGGTTAAACGGAAACAGGGTTTCGAGACGAAACTCCAGGCGCTTGAATCGCCTGATTCCGATAAACGAGCGAAAAGTTATACTAAAATGAAAATCGGATCAGAAATCGCGAGCAGAAATAATCACGGATTTAATCTGAGAAAAAGAAAAACGACGAATAGATTAACGAACAAACGTTCGTTATCTGGATCTAACCGATGAACACATTCGTTAAAACGAACAAACGAGCGAGCGCTCGCTAAATAACTAAACCGTAAAAAACCGTTCTAAAAAACGGATCTAAAAAAACGGGCGGTTTTCTGAGGAAAACCGCCGGCGACGGCGGCTACCTCGGCAGCGGGGCGGCGGCGAGACGACGCGGCGCGGGGCGGCGGCGGCGGCGCGGATCGGGCAGTGGCGACGCGGATCGGGCATGGCTAGGGTTTGGGGCGCGGGTTGGGCTGGCTCGGGCCCCAGGGCGGTGGCTTATAAAGCCCCGCCCAGGCGGAGTCCTGGCCGGTTACGACCCAGGGTCGGTTCGGACTTTTTTTTAAAAAAAATCCGCATAGAAAAACTAATGAAAGAAATACTAAACTGACTCCAAAAATCCCGAAATAAATTTTCCCCGGCTTCTAAAATCAAGACGCACGGGATGAACATTTATTTGGGGCCTAAATGCAATTTTGAAAAACGCACATTTTTCCTAAATTCAAATAAAATAGCAAATAAAACCAAATAAAATCTTATTTGATTTTTTATTAAATCCTCAATATTTCTTTATTTTGGGAAAGTCATTTTATTCCCTCTCTCATATTTTTGTAATAGAAATAATTGAAGATAAAATAAATAAAATCAAATGATCCTATTTTCAAAATTTGAGAAAACTCAAATATGAAAATAACGAAATCCCCAACTCTCTCCGTGGGTCCTTGAGTTGCGAAAAATTTCTAGGATCAACCAAAATGCAATAAATATGATATGCAATGATGATCTAGTGTATAACATTCCAAATTGAAAATTTGGGATGTTACATTCTCCCATGGCAAGAACTACCAATCTAGTTGGCCAAACCAAACGGATAATTCGAAAAGACTTGCAAAGATAACCAATCATACATAAAAGAATTCAGAGAAGATTCAAATATTATTCATTGATAGACTTGATTATAAACCCACAATTCATCGGTCTCAACAAACACACCGCAAAAAGAAAATTAAATCGAAGAGATCTCCACAAGAGAGGGGGAGAACTTTGTATTGAGATTCAAAGAGAGAGAAGAAGCCATCTAGCTACTAACTATGGACCCGAAGGTCTGAGGTAAACTACTCACACTTCATAGGAGAGGCTATGATGATGTAGAAGCCCTCCGTGATGACGGCCCTCTTCCGGCGGAGCTCCGGAATAGGCCCCAAGATGGGATCTCGTGGATACAGAAAGTTGCGGCGGTGGAATTAGGTTTTTGGCTCCTGTTCTGATTGTTTGGGGGTACGTAGGTATATATAGGAGGAAGGAGTACGTCGGTGGAGCACTGAGGGGCCCACGAGGCAGGGGGCGCGCCCTAGGGGGGCGCCCCCCACCCTCGTGACCTTCTCTTTGACTCCTTGGAGTAGGGTCCAAGTCTCCTCGATCACGTTCGGTGAGAAAATCACGTTCCCAAAGATTTTATTCCGTTTGGACTCCGTTTGATATTCTGTTTCTCCAAAACACTGAAATAGGCAAAAAACAACAATTCTGGGCTGGGCCTCCGGTTAATAGGTTAGTCCCGAAAATAATATAAAAGTGGAAAATAAAGCCCAATATAGTCCAAAATAGTATATAATATAGCATGGAGCAATAAAAAATTATAGATACGTTGGAGACGTATCACTTGGGTATTCTTCAAAAAGAAATACCGGGCTACCTATTTTCCCAAAGAAATGGTGCATGAGCATTTAGCTTTATTTATTCATTTACTTATTTATGTTTAGGGGACCATGAGCATGTACCTGGGCCGGATTCATGTGAGAGCCTCCCTTCCAGTTAATTATGGGCTTCTCTATTGGGCCTTCATCAGTGGGCTACATGTTATCAACAAGTGGAAAATGTGTTCCGTACGAAAAATAGTATGCGCTACATACGGTACGGGGCACTAAAGGATCTAACCGTGCAACGACTTCCAAAACATTGTGTTTGTCGTTCTAACAGCACCTTTATTCAACCAACAGACGAAATATACTACTGATTGTACATTGAAAACAGCAGCAGCAGCAACCAGGGCTGGGGGTGCAACAGAAGCAGTAAGCAGGCCAGAAGAGTGAAGATGCAGCTCTCTCTTCCAAACCAAACATCAGCCATCATTACAAAAAGGCTACCAAAAAAGAACAAGTGTATGCATCAAACTAAATAAAGATCCTACTACACCAAGTGTACGCATCTAACTAACTGGCTCAGTTAGACGTTACTATGTATTAAGCTGTGGAGATTGGCTGACGGCTTGAACCAGATGGGTGCCTGACGGGGGAAACTCCAGCCAGCAGGTCGAAGTCTGATACTTGCGACCCTCTCTCCTACTTTGGGCTGCAGAGCGTGGCGGCACATATCAGGGTATGGTGCATGCAGAGACGCATGGTACGCTGTGTACACACAGTTTTGCCTGATGAACGAAACCGCGCTGCCATCATGATCCTTGCCGTCGGTTATCTCCTGGTTAATCGGATAATTCAGTCTGACAAACAGAGAGCGTGTACCAAGGCTACTTACCAGCCTCCAGTCAAAAATTCCTGAAGGCCCAGAGAAGCTGGGATCCTGCTCAAAGACCATGCAGTGACTGTGATTGTATTCCATGAAACAACACGTCCGGTACGTGCGAATGATCATCAATCTTTCATCGTCGTGTGATCGAGTCAGGAACCACCTGCTACTGCCATGCCGCTTTTCTTTGAAACGTTCTGGGATTAGGAAGGGTAGGGACACCAGGCGGCCTACAACATCATATCAAGTTGGAGTCAAATAAAAAAGATCTCTTGATTTAGTCAATCTTAAGAACAGCATGTTATGAGCATGAATATTTTTTCAGCAAATGTTGATAGTAATATAAGCAAGCCATCATGATATCATAGGGAAGTAACATACTGCTGTAACAGCCGTTTGTAGCGATGACTGGAGTAGGCCAGCAATACGTCCAGCCATAGGAGTCGACAGCGTAAATGAAGCCCTTGTGTTCAATGGCATCAGAGAACCATGGAGGATGTATGATCCTGCAATGGACGTGCGGATTTATCCACTTACCGCAGTGACCTATCAGATAGGTGAGACCGCGGTTGAAGAACACAATTAGCCTGAAGTCTTTATAATTCGCAGATCTTGTGGGCACTAGGCAGATTACAACCTTGAGTAAATCAAACTTGGTATCATGTTGGCTACTGTAAGATTCCAAGTATTCTGGGTCGTGGTGCCAAAGTAGTGCAGTGTTAATCGAAGGAAGGGGGATCAATCGCCGGGTGTAGACCTCCATGAGCACCCAGCTGCCGTGACCGTCGACGAGCACCATCCAAGACGTGTTCATGCCGACCCAGTACATACCGTTAATGTAGTTGAGGCTGACGGGGATCGGATCGCAGTCAAGGGGGTTGATGCTCGCCACCCTACGATCGTTATGCTGCGTGACACACCATTTCTGAAGATCAGGCGGCATCAGCAAGCAAGGAGCTGGCTTAAAAAGCTCCGGCCTAAGGGCTTTGAGTAAACGGTACAACCTCGACGAGCACGCGGCGAGCAGCATGGTACTGAGATTGTCCACACGCGAAACAATGAGCTTGATTACCTCTGTGGGGAGCGAATTCCAGCCACTCTTTCGGCGGACGCTGCTCGGTTCTGCCATTGTTAGTGCTTGGGTTTTGGACGAGGGGGGGGAGGCGCCTTAGCGGGGATGGAAGATTGGACGAGATTACGTGCGGACAAAGATGGAGAAGCGAATATGTGCCGCGGGAAGTGGACAGGTGATGATGACTACAGCACGCCGCTTGACTTACGAGACACATACCAGCAGCGTAGGGTCATGTCGATGCCAGATAACTTGCTTGAGTGATCACAGTACTGGTACTCCCTACAGTGCTATGCCCTAACTTGCTTGAGTAGAGTAGTAGAGTAGGACTCTGCTCTACTACTAGCACCGGAGGAGTAGTATATTCTAATCTAAAATAGTCAAACTTCAATGCCCGAGCATGGAACGACTACGAACCGTGCTCAAAGACCGTGTCTACGTGGTGTTTGGACATGTGCGACAACCTCAACGCCAACGGTGCTGCTCCTGTTGCACCGTATGTGTTTCTGTCCTTCCTGTTCGAAATCGTGGTAGAATTCATGTTTCTACTCTGTATCCTACTACTATGCTAGTCCACATGATTAGTTTCATTTCTTTTATAGCCGTCATGATTTATTTTGTGCTTATTCGGATTAAATCTCATAGTAACTTGCTCATATATTCAACTGGTGCAACGTCCCCTACAGCCACTCCTGTTTCATGGACGGCATGGTCGATGCCTCCAAGGAGCCCTTTGTCCACTGCTATGAGTGCCCGATGCCGTTTTGTGGCTCGCCGGCGGACATGGTGCATCACCTCACGGATGCATGCAGCGGTCATTGCTGGCCCTTGGCGGAGAACATCAAGTACGAGACGTGCTACCCGTTCACCATGCTGGAGTCGCTGGAGGATCACTGCCGCCTGCTAGTCTTGGAGGAGGATGGCAGCGTCTTCCTCTTGATCGTGGGCACCGGCGAGGCCCGCGCAAGCCGCTGCCCCGTCTCTATAATGTGCGTCAGGGGCGACGCCGCTGACGCTGACACTGACATGAGGCCGATGTACGGGTGCTCGTGGTGCGGCAGTAAAGCCGTCATATCACAAAACCCAACCACTCCCAGTAATAAGTGGCTTGGTAAAATAAACGGACAAGCAACCATCACATCCCTCCATCTTTTTTGCATTTCATCTCTTTGCATTTACTTTCTCCGGTTCATCTCGCACACTCGATCCCTAGCTACTACTCCTAGGGCCAGTTCTTTTGGCGGCTTCCCCAACTTTTCCCACAAGACTAGTCACAGTGGAGAGTAACAATAAGGCACCTCACTCATTTATTTGGGCTTCTAAACTACTACTCTGTCCTGGTTTATTCCTCACCATTGTAATTTGTGCTAAATTTTGACCAAAGATTTAACTGGTTTATTCCTCACCATTGTAATCCCTCCGTCTAGGTGTGTAAGTCATCTTATGAAAACCAAATAATCCCAAAACACTTAGGCACAGTGCATTAACTTCTACCTCGTTTCTTGTTTCTTGACATATCAACCAATAAGAGATAAAGAGTGTGCATGCTTTTAATGACTTGAGATATCAAACACGACATGCAGTGGTTAGTTCATTGCATGCAATACTATTAATTAGCAAATAAACATTAACCTTTCTCGTTTTCTCCTCCTCCTTGGTCACGGTGCACAGCCTAAGATGACTTAATCACCTAGACGGATAGAGTAGTGCATGTGACATGCACTAACATTTCATTAGTTAAATTTATGATCAAAATTTGACACAGATTACAATGGGGACCAATAAACCAGGACGGAGGTAGTAGTTATGGGATTACTAATCTAGAAGCCTAAAAGAACTGGCCCCTGGTACTCCTACTAGTAGTAGTACTCAAGTTGGAATTCCAATTGCACGACATAACTTGTTAGGCAAAAAATTCGATACAGGGTGTAGGAAGCGGTTTGGGAATTTGCATGCCTTTCCAACCAGTGAGATACTCCGTACAAAGTACGACAGAGAAATAACCACAGAGAGGGAAGCTAAAAGTAAACAATCAAACAAGCATTTTTTGCATTTGTTTTGCATTGAATCATTTCACAAGCTTGACTAGTGTTGTTTTTCTACTTTTACAAAAACCGCATCGTAATGTTAAAACGTGCATTTGCACGTACTCCCTCCGTCCAGGTTTATTAGGCCTAAAGACAACTTCTCTTAGACCAAGACACATAGTAATTTGCTCACATTAATTCTTCCATTCCACTCACAATGCACTCCCTCACATGCATGCAGCCAATGAAAAAGCACACATGAAGTGTATTAACTTTTCAGCCATGGCACCAACAACATTAGCTTTCAATACAACCAATGAAATGGTTGCATGCATGCACCTTTCCAATCCGGGGCCTTATAAAAGGGGACATGCTTATGATGCTGAGAGGCCGTAGTACTCCCTCCGTCTAGGTGTATAAGTCTTCCCTCCTTGGTCACGATGCACAACCAAAGATGACTTATTGACCTGGACGGAGGGAGTAGCACAGTCTGCAAGCATATATCGAGAGAGACGTGTAGTGCGATAGTATATAGTAAAGTTTGTGCTATATGCACATACTTGCAAAATGCGTACGAATACACAAGGTTTCCAAACTTTCCCTTTTACATACTTAATTAAGGACGCTAAAAATTCCTGAACGTTCGGGATTTATCATTTGCGTCCCAAAACTAATGAGATCGCCTTACAAAACAAAAATTATACTCCTCCTAAAAGCCACGACGCTCGCAGGAGCGCTTGCGGCGCGCCACGAGTTCCCTGGTGCGCGGCCATTTCCCAGCGCGCCGACACAATGCCTCTTCCTCAGCCTCGCAACTCGCCAGGTGTTGATTGGCGGCTTGCCGGGGGGGCAAGCGCGATCTCACCGGTGTGGTGATCCGGCGCCAACAGGTACTCCTCCTTGCTGGAAGCGTGCACTGGGTCCATGTACCGCCAAGCGTAGATGAGGCGCTTGGGCCCAACTGCACTCAGGGCATCGGCACGGGCGTCCTCCGCCACCCTCACGGCCCTCGCACGAGCCTTCTGCCAAAGAGCCAATTGCCTGACTCTGTCGGACGCGACATAGGCCTCCCAGGCAGCTTGTTCCGCGGTGCGCTTCTCTTCCTCGACCTTCTTCTCCGCCTCTATTTTTGCGCGCTCTGCTGGAGGCAAAGCCTCCCACAAGGCGACATCCATTTCTTTCCAAAGCTCCTCAAGGCTGGGGGGGCTCGGCGGGTGGCGCGGCGTTCTCTTTGTAGCGGGGAGCCGACGCGTCCTCCGGCGCGCGTGCTGGCGAGATTGGGAATGCCGACGCGTCGCGGCGAGGAGTGGAACGCCGACGCGTCCTCCTCGACTAGTGGCGGTGAGGAACGGAATAGCGACGCATCGCGTCACGGCGAGGAGCGGAACGCCGACGCGTCCTCCTCGACTAGTGGCGGCGAGGAACGGAATGGCGACGCGTCGCGTAGCGGCGAGGAGCGGAACACCGACGCATCCTCCTCCACTAGTGGCGGCAAGGAATGGAACAGTGATGTGTGACCGTCTGCGCGGTGCAGCGAGGGGCTCCTAGGGCTTGGGAGGGGCGATGCCATGGTGGTCGACGTGAGAGGGAGGGGGAGGAGATAGCGATGAACGTGGACGTGAGGGGGAGGAGATAGCGATGAACGTGAACGTGAGGGGGAGGAGATAGCGATGAACGTGAACGTGAGGGGGAGGAGATAGCGATGTCGTGGGAGGCGCAGTATTTATAGCGAGCAATGGCACACCTACTTAAGATATGGACCAAGCTGCACTGACTTAACTGCAAGTCCAGTTGCGTCACTGACATGTGGGCCAGACCCCTGTTGGGCCCATATGTCAGTGACCCAATGCACCTGCAGTTAAGTAACAGCTACGTGGGCATATTTATTGGAGTAAATTACGGGGGAGTGAAGGGGTGGAAATATTGCTGGTCACAATGGATTGGACGAGCGTGGGGGGAGGAGAGTCATGCATGCAGATTTTTCACATGGGCTTCCTGCAGGTATGGGGAACGGTGCATAATAAGTCATCTTGCATGCCGGGCTAGGTATGGTCTCAAGTCATTAGAAACATACACGCCCCACACATGTTCATATTTCAAGGTGCACTAAATTATTGCATGCGATGATTAAGGCTGGCCATAATGGTGGTATCTTAGCTGGTATCATGCACACGGGAATAGCAAACATGCTGATGTGGCAAAGAATTAAAGAAGAGAGGGGGGTAGATCTAAACCATAGTATTTTCCCTAGAACTACCAGGTTCAACATCTCGCAACATAAACCCATACAACCTCCATCGCAAAAAAACCATACAACCATATGCCAAGGAGGTACGTAGTACTATGAATTCCATTTTCGCTCCATACCAATCGTTCTAAAAACTACTTACTACTTATAACGCGCCATTGAAAATCGAAACTCTTAAACCCGCTAAAAACGATATTTTAAACGTGGCTACTCGATCTGTGGCAACTGGCGAGCCACCGCGCTCCAAGTCTTTCACCTGTGGTCCCGACCATCAACTCCTACGGATCAAATTATCACACGAGCTGACTATTCCTACAAAGGTGCTCCACCACGTACCCGGTACCCGCGAATGCAGCAATCGTGCACCTAGGGTTTTATGATTTATTTGTTAACGTCGCCTTTACATAACACTCATGTGTGCGAGATAGCGAGAGGACGACTGCGTGCGTGCGCCTCTTCTCTTCGTATATGTACTCCACCGTTTGTCTGGTGTCCAAAAAATTATAATAACTACTAGCAATGTGCCAATGCGTTGCCACACGATCAAAGTAGATTAATACATATTCACCGATTTTATAGAAAAAAAGTCTAGTTTTGAAATACGTATATCACTAAAAAATATGTTATGTTTCATTCAAAATATATTCCTTTGGCGGTTTTGATGAGATAAGGGAGGAATTTTGTTGGTTTCAAGATTCGAGAAGTGGTATATGTCTAATTTCTACTCTTACTAGCAAGATGCCCGTGCGTTGCACGGAACATCAAGATCTTGTGGGAGAAAAGGATGAACGAGGGAAGGACTTATCTGCAAATGTGGTGAAGAGTGCGGGTAAATTGCCATATTTTCCTTCCTATTCGTCAGATATAAATCGGACGACCTACATTGCAGGATGGCAGGCCCACCATCATCACCAACTCTATTTTTATCCCTACTCTTATAAAAAGTATTGTCGGTGATGATCGTGTGCCTGCCATCCTGCAATATAGGCCGTCCGATCTATATCTGACGGATATGAAGGAAACTATGGCAATTTTGCAAAAAGATACCCACACCCCTCTCCACATTTGCAAATAAGGCCTTCCCTCGTTCATCCTTTTCCCCCACAAGATAAAATACTCATACAAATGCATCTTGATGTTCCGTGCAACGCATGGGCATCTTGCTAGTTGTTGCAAAAAGCCCATGTGTGTGTGAGAGAGAGGGAGAGTGGAGGAGGACGGAGTGCATGTGTGACAAAGACACACGGAGTGTGTGTGCGATAGGTATCAGCTTAAAATGAGGCGATAGTGTGTGTGCACGATCGAGAGAGCGTGTCTCAAGAAGGGAAGAAAAATCTACATAGATACAAGGAGCGGGAGAGAGACATGTATGCGATGGTGGAAGCACGAGTGTGTGGGTGTATAAACCTATCTAGAGACTAGCTAGTTGATAAATGTTTGTGAGAGAAATACGAGTCGGGGTGCGAAAGCGAGAGTTTTGTGTGTGAGAGAGAGAGAGACGGTAGTCGGGAAGGGAGTGGAAGCAGGAGTTGTGTGTGTGTGTCTGTGAGAGAGAGGGGAGACAGTGGTCGGGGTTGTCTGATCGGTAAACAAATGAATAATGTCAGTCTAGGATGGAGACGAAAAGGAGACCGCAACAAATGTTGTGTCTACGGGAGAGAGAGAGTAATTTTAGTGGTATGAGTCATATGTAGAGACATATAGGGTGTGTGAGAGAATCCCATAGAGAGAAAGACAAAGTGAAAGATGAGTGGAGACTGTGTGTGTGGCGGTGAAAAAGAAAGCTTAGGTACCGGGTGATACCAAAGAACAGTAGAGATGTGAGAGATAATGAAAAGCGTGTAATGTATAATGATAGGGAGAGTGTGACACTTCTCAAGGGAGACGTCGAGCCATGTTTGCCAGGATAGGAGAAACATGAAGTGAGTGTGCGAGTGAGCTGGAGAAAAGAGAGTGATAGCTACCTGAAGGAGCATGCATGCGAGAGAGATGGGCGTGAAAGGAGTGAACAAAAAAGGGATTCAAATATTTGAATTCGAGATGATGATACATGTAATCCAGAATCGAACCAAAATTGATGTATCAAACATGCATACTCATATGAATTCACGCACATCTATGTTATTTAATATGTAGATATTACTGATCCATACATTTTATTAGAACATAATTTGGTTAAATTTTTTTGAATTCAACCTTAAGATTTCGAGATCGTTGTATTTGTATATCATATTATACATATAAAGGAGCAGAATTCTTTGTTGTGCTTTTGAAAGTATATATAAAAAAATGATGTATATAGAATGTAATTCCAATTGAAAATGGATCCGCCCGAAAAAAATAGAATACAAACGGGATTCGAATTGAGTTGGCACGGTAAACGTGCACTCTGCAAAATTTGAACAAAGCGGGGAAAGTCGCAGTAACCGCCTGAAACCAAAATCTGCGAGATGGAAATCACTACTGCCTATCCCTGCCATGCAAAGCCTATTTGCTGGATCTCTATAGGTTTCGATAGGGGTAGGTTTGTAATTTCACCCAAACATGACGTAACCGCCTCTCACCCGGATTCATACACGGTGGGCGCCAAAACACAGTGTGTCCTCGGCCAAAATCGACTCCCTCCCCGATTCAAATTCATAGACGGTGGGCGCCAAAAACAAAGCTCGTCGGCAAATATTCGGTGTATGCGAGATTACCGTCCTATCCCCAACCGACTAATGTTGCTGTGATGTAGTAGAAATTTGAAACGGGGGCTAAGTTTGTAAATTTCCTCACATTTGAGACAAGCGTGCCCTGAATACATGGTTCCCCCTTTCTCTCTACCTCCCTTTTCCCCATTCGTACTCCGTGGGCGCCAAAACACCCTCTCCACCCCACCCTCCTCCATCCGCCGCCGTCCGCCACCCCATCCACCGCCGTCCTCCTCCACCATGCCGGAGCTGATACCCCGACACCGCCGTCCATTACAAGAGATCGACCTCTCTCATCCACGACTTCGGACCAGGATCCTTGCATCCCGTCCTCTCACTTCATCCACGTCGTCGTCCACCTTGCTGGCGCCGCTCCTACGACCGTCTCGTCCACCGCGCCCCGCCGCCACCGTCTACCCTCCTAGATCTGCTTCCACGCCGCTGATAGCCATCGCTACCGCAGCACCGTCAAATACTCAGCAGATGCGTACACGGCGCCGCACCAGAGGCAGTACTCTTTCGTATCTGCTCAACTTATTTATCGCAGCAAGAAAATAGATCGCCACTGCTTTACTTTGATTTCTTGTCTTGGTTGCGAAGTTGCCTTTGTCCGGTTTGCACCTTCAGATCCGCCATGGCACGCTCAACACTATACTCCCAATGCTTATGGTTTTCCCCTTTTATATTCCACACTAGTTAAATCACAGTAGACTAAATTTCAAAATTGGATGAGTCGATTTTTCAGAGCTCGCCCGAGTTCATCGGTGCGATCAAAGGGGCTCGGGTGGTTGTGGGCCCTCGCTGAACAAAGAAAACTCGACACGGGTGGGGGTTGGGGCGGGGTGGGGGTGGGGTGGCGGAGGAACACAGGCGGTGGGGGCTGGTGGTCCGGCCGGCGGCCCGTGCGGTGTTCTGTATGGGAAGAATCAGAGACGAGGAAGAAGAAGGGTTAGGAGACGTAGGATCTTCATCCAACCGCCTGAAATGGTCGAGAGACAGCTGGGAGTTGCATTCTTAATGCGCTCTGGTTCATCACGTGTGGGCTCTGTGCAACCAACATTTTATTATCCAAAATCTGCTTGCTCTTCTTTACCATGTTCCTCTTCCGTTCTTCTTTAATATGTACTCTCTCCGTTCCTAAATACAAGTGTTTGTATAGATTCCACCATGGACTACATATGGAGCAAAATGAGTGAATCTACACTCTAAAATGTATCTGGATACATCTGTATGTGATCCATAGTGGAAATCTCTACCAAGACTTATATTTTGAAACGGAGGGAGTATGATAGTAGTATAGTATGTTCCTTGTACTGAAGATGAGCAGGGACATTTGCAGTGTAGAGGTCTATATGGTCGGTTGTGATGGACACTTTGAGCCTCTTTGATTCGTAGGATCTTGTAAACATAGGAATAGGATTTGTAGTGGCCTGCCCACTTGAATCCTATAAGAATAGCAAGGAAATGCGAGGAGTTGTGTCGCCTTTGAGAGTTACATGATATTAATAGTACCGCACCTTCACTTAAAGAGAGCTGGTATCCGAAGCCTTTCTAGCCGTACCGGCAATACTAGCACATATATTCCAGCAAGTTCCACTTTGCTGATTTTACTCTAATGCTCAAGGTTTTCCCGTTATATCTACACTATGATCTGTGTAGCTGCTTTGTGTCGCACTAGCAACAGTCCACTCTTGAAGCTAAACACTGCAATGACTTACAAAATTAGCACCAAGGCATTGAGTGCCATTCTGGATGCAATGAAACTCATACGCTCCCCACCTATTGATTCTTGTTCAGAATATGATCCTAATGACTATTCTAACCTGGAGGAGTCAAAGGCAGATGGCCTGTCCTGTTCACCCATCAAGGTGCCTGTTCTAATTTGGCAATGTTTTATTAATTGCGGGTATCTCGCATATGTTGTCTTGCATTTCTTCTACTTTGTTGCACCGCCATCTGCTTAGTTTACTCATCATATATGTCGAGATGCCATGCCCATCCATTATCAATACATAATCCATCTGTCATCATACCATGTTTTTTCACTCAAATGCTATTTTTGTGCATCAGACATCAAAAAGGAAGAGGGTGATTGCCGAACCTGAAGGAGCACCAGCAAAGTCCTTGAAAAACATGGTGGTGCCGAAGAAATCAGACAACACCCCACTTATATTGGCTGTACAACCAGTGACACAAAATATAGGACCGACTCCAACAGACTGTACCCATACTTCACTGGCCACACCACTAGCCGCACCACACAGGACCTGCACTCCAGCAAAAGGTATACCGATTTCATTTGCCATAGTACCAGCTGTACCACAGAAAATCACACTCCGGCAAAAAGTACAGCAAGTCCACCGGCCGAAGACCTATCCCAACTGCAGAGACGACCAATTCCTGCAGATTGGAACCCCATTCCATTTATTCCCAGTTTAAAAGACAATGCTTTCAATGTTGTTAGGGACTACGTGCATATATTCCCATCACGGGAAGATTATTGTGAAGACAAACACCATTTTCACATCTTCCTGTCCAACTTATGTGTAAGTGCTATTATTCATGGTTATTATTTTCCTGTTTTCTGCTGATTGAACACATCAATGATTTACATTACATTATTATAACTAGGCGACGGTCAATCTGGATAGTCATGACGAGCAAAGCTTGCTTGTGCTTTTCAAGTAAGCATTGCAGCAGTATCGGTGTTACCTGAGGAAATCACACTTTGATGGCAAGTCTATAAACGAATTTCTGGTGAAGTCTCCTATGCTAAATTTAGAAGACATTGAATGGAAAAACCTTGTTATGCACTGGTCTCATTCCCAAGATGAGGTACTGTCTATGAAATCACATGACAATTTGAACTTCTACTTTTTCGCATGTGCCTTACGGATCTTTTTTGCAGGAAATCTGCTTGAAGAAGAATTCCGATTTGACAAGAACGACAGGATATCGCAAATATACTGCCTGCTGCTTTGCTCTTGTTAGTACCTGTTGTCCTGTATCACTGTAATTTCATACATACCTGGTTCATTATGTGACAGCAGTATGCATGATAGCTTGCTTATCAATTGTTCGCTCCAAATTATCTAATCTGTATGAATGGTTACATTAGTGTAGAATATATCCAATGCCAATGTTTTTTTAGCTCTGCATTGTTCTTGTAAGTACATGTTGTCCTTTATCAATGTACTTATAATGAGAGGTAATTGTTCATGTACCATCACTCTGCAACTTATTTTCCTTTGCCCTCCATTTTCTACACATCAGATCTATATTTACTCTTACCATAAGGTTGGTACTGAAGAAGTTTAGTTGTGCATTGCTCTTGGTTGTACCTTTTGCCTGTATCGCTGCACTTACATTTATAGCTACTTGGTTATGTAACATCACTCTTCATCTTATCTTAAATATTCTCCATTTTTTCGTATATTATCACATCTATATTTACTCTTAACAAAATGTAGAATAAAGGCAATGCTTTTGAAGAAGATTCTATGGTAAACTTCTTGAATTGCCCCCCCCCCCATCAGCATGGACAAGGCCTTTATAGAGCCTGTCTTCACCAATAATGTAAGTTTGTCCATCTCAAGCCTTCAAACTTTATTGTATATATTTGGTTAGGCATGACTACAACAACTGTTTATTTTTGGTGTTTGCATCAAATTGCTTGTTTAAAGTTTATTATGTAATTCATAAACAAAAGTTTGTCCTTTCTCAATTTAAGTTTTCAGTTGTACAACCAAGTTCCATCTTCATACCATGTAAATTAAACTATATAGAGCAAGTGATCTTCTTTTGCACTGCATGTATGCTTCTGTTCTTCATCCGTAATCCAGTAGTGTGGTGAACCTACCCACTACAACACAATGTCATATTCTGCAATGTCTTAACTATGAACAATGTCATATCATTATACTATTATTTAAACCATCTCTTTATTTTCCAATCTGAAATGGTATAAATTGACAACACACTAACCATTGATACTTATGAGTTCTTGATCTGTAATCCAGTGGTGTCGTGAAGCTGCCAACTCCTTCACAATGTCATTTCTTGCCATGTCTTGACCTGAACAATACCATATTATGTTAATGCAATTTTAAACTGTCTCACTTTATTCGTTAGTAAGAAATGTGATGAATTGTCAGCACTGATACTTTTATGTGCAAAACCTATCATCTGTGTGCTTGTTTATCTTTCAGAGTGAGGAAGATATAAGTGTTGAACAAGCGCAGTTTCATCATCTTGCTCAGCTGCTTGCGCTGCAGCTCCCCAGCAGTGCTAACCTTTCTTGACCTCTATTGAAGTGCTGTCGGTTTTGTATATTATTTTGTCAGCGTGTTTATTTGCACTGGTGGCGATCTTTGATGCCCAGTGTATGTAATATGCTGTCTGCTTGTGCTTTATTATCATAGTGGCGAACTTTGATGCCCAGTGGATGTAATATGCCGTAATTTCTTTATTGTATAGTCTAGGTTTTTTCTTATTCACGATGCTGTAGTTATTTTACTGTATATATATCCTGTCTTCGCAGTAAACCGGCCAAACCGTAGAATTACGGTACATAATCGGGCCGTCATGCAATCACGATGTAGGTTGGGCCTGAAACGTGCCGAACAGCTCACGGGCCGGCAGCAGCCCGAAATGAACCCCGGCCCATGATTATGCGAATCAAATCATGGGCTTTTAATAGGCCAAAATTGTCTTGGTCCTTGTTTGGCCCAATCAGATATCGGCTGCAAGCAGGCCGGATGCAAATGGGTCGTAGTTAGGCCCAACTATATGACGGGCTTTTAACATGCCGAAATTAATATAGGGCTGAAATGTTAAACGGGCCCTTAACAGGCCAAAACTAATATCAGGCCGAGTTACTAAGTGGGCCTTTAGCAAGTGGGCCCAAAAGCATAGTGTCCAGTTGACGGGCCGAATCTGATTTGGGCCATAATTGAGCCCAAAGCCTCTTAAAGGGTCGGACCTGATCTGGGCCATAATTTGGCCCAGAACGTGGTAGGCTTTTAACGGGCCGGATCTTATATGGGCCACTATTAGGCCCGGAGTGTGGCAGACCATTAATGGACCAGATCAAATATGGGCCGGCATTTGGCCCAAAACATGGCAGCGAGTTAATGGGCCGGCCTACTAGGGTCCTCAAAATCTTGTGGGCCTACAGCTGGGCCGACCCATTAATGCCGGCGAAATCTCGTGGGCCTTTAGCTGGGCCGGCCCATTATGATCCGCAAGAATCTTGTGGGCCTTTACCTGGGCCGGCCCATTGTGGCACACAAAAATATTGTGGGCCTTTACCTAGGCCGGCCCATTATGGCCCACAAAATCTTGTGGGCCTTTAGCTGGGCCAGCCCATTGCGGTCCGGAAAATCTCGTGGGCCTTTAGCTGGGCTGGCCCATTTAAACTTGATGGGTCGGTCCACGTGTCAACATATCATAGGTGCATCTCGCCCATTGGATGAGTGACACCTGTGCCAACGCGGACCTGACACGTATCTGCTCCAGCCAATGATGATTTTACACATGGAAAATCCCCATTGGTCGGGGCTGTTAACGGGTTATCAGATCCAAAACCCGACCCGATAGCTTAACGGTGTTCCGTTATGGTGGATGCCACGTGTCGGTCACCCTTGATGAAAGCACTTCTGTGACGCACGATTTTTCGTCATGGAAGTGGACACTTCCGTGATGATAATTTTGGTAATGTCATGGAACACTTCTACGACAGCACATGTATGACTATCTTGATTCTGTCATAAAATCATCATGGATGTACATGCATTACACAAAATGCGACCTACTGTGACAAACACATATCATCACGGAAGTGTATTTTTTTTGTATGTGTGATGTTGCTCTCTTCGCTCATCATCTTGGATTGTCAGGACCATGTTCCTTTCATGCTTATCCATTTAATCGGAGTGTCGTGCCATCCTTCCAAGTTCTCTCATGTTATCAAGTTTTGCCTTCCTTCTCAACCGGAGTGCTGTCTGAAATCTTTCTTACAAATTGTGCCATTCTTTCAATAGTTCCGGAGGCAGTGTGTTGTTGATTTCATCAAGTATCTTCTCATCTTGTCAAGTTCATGTTCGATTCCTTCCATTTATAGTCGGAGTGCTACCCAAATTATATCATTCTTATTCCCTTCTCTATCTTGTTTTAACCAGAGTGTTATGTCTATCATTCCTCTTCTAACCGGAGTCTTCATCCAAGTGCTTTCGTTTTGCCAAGTTCATATTCTATGCCTTCCATTTTCAACCGGAGTGTTGTCGTAATTGATCCTTATCGTTCCTTGTACATCTTGTTCAACTGGAGTGCTTGCATGTACTTCTTATCCATTGCACCCTTTTTCTTATGTCTTTCAACCTACAAGGTTCTCGTAACGTTCCTTGTTCCTCTTTTCTAACGGAGTGTTTTCAACTTTGTTCATCTTTGTTGTATTCTTTCTTTCAATTTGTTTAACCTCTCAAGGTTCTTTGGTTTCACTCATTTTTCAAAGAAGCAACTTAGATTTACCTCCTCTCTTCCTCTTCGGTTTCCCTCCAGTGCCATCCTAGATCTCGGGACGAGATCCTCTCGTAGTGGTGGAGTGTTGTGACGCCCCGAGACCGATGTGCCAGGTGTCTTCCAGTTATTCGATGACATTGCCATGTCATTTGCTTGTGTGTTGCATCTTGTCATGTCATCATGTGCATTGCATCATCATGTTTTCAAAACTTGCATTTGTCCGTGTCTCCCCGTTCTCTCTGTTGTCCGTTCTGAGTCCAACCACACTCGCACACGCCCGCAGCATATCCGAAATATTATTTTATAAGTGGCCGGAAAATGTTCTCGAAATGGGTTGAAAGTTGGCATACGGTGTTGTTATGTTGTCAGTAGACCGCCTGCCAAGTTTCATCGCATTCAGAGTTTGTTTGATAGCTCAACCATTAAACTATAGCAGCAATATAGCTGGTCACACGTCGGATGTTTTCGGTCTCCGAAAACCTTGCCGGGCTGCACTTCTCTTCTCTCCTCTCAGCCCAAGGCCTTCTACACAGTCCACCTTGGCCCAGCCTACCCCTCTTTGTGCAGTGCATAGACCCCTCTCGCGCGTCCGAAACTATCCCGGACCCGACCCGGGCAGTCGTCACCGTTGGATCCGGATCATCTCCAAACATCCCCATAATATCTTTGTTTATTTGTTTGGACTCCCGAAGCATTTTTTTTCTCGACCGCCCGATTATGATCGGAGGGACGAGATAGCCCCTGACCTAATCCCACTACTATATAAACCTGCCTAACCCTAGAATTTAGGAGCCCTGTCCCATCCTCCTAGCTGCCGCCGCCACTCCTCTTGTCTCCTCCCACCTCAGGTCCTTCCCCGCTTCAAATCCTCCCTTGATTTTTCCAACCGGACCAGCCACCACCGATCCTCTCCCTTGGGATCCATCCCCTCCCGATCCACCAACCACAGCCAAACTCCTCTCCTCCTTGTTTTCCCCTCCTCTGCTTGTTCGTCCCCGGGCAGCGCCTCCACCGTTGCTGGCGACCGCATCACCAGGATCCTTGCGCACGAGCTCCTCCCTCCTCACGCACCTGAGATCAACATCTCTCCTTGAGCCGGCTGCAGCAGCAGCCCCAGGCCGACCCCACACCCTCTCCATCGGTCCTTCCTTCTCTTCCTTCTTGCTCCTGCTCTATCAACTCTCTGTGTGTGTGTGTGTGTGTGCCTCTCGCAGGACGCCATGGATGCCCGCAGCGTGCCTGCTTTCCCGAGTTCCTCCGTTGGAGACCAGGAACCAGAGCTCCCGCTCGACCCTCCGTCGCACGTTGCCGACCAGCGACCCAGGGAGCCACCGTGGCCATTATTGTCGTTTGTCGCCTCCATCCCGAGCTGCAGTGCGCCCAAGCCTCGGACGCGATCGGTTCCGTCTCGAATCGACCTCCCCAAGCCTAATCGCCGCCCAGATCCGTTGAGTCCTGGCCAACTCCGCCTTCCCTGCTTCTGTGTGCGGAAACAACGTTGACCGCGCCTGTTGCCTCCCCTGCTTCGTGTCGAACCGCTCCAGCCCACTCGCGTTGACCAAGCAAAGCCAGCGCCTCGGCCCTGCCTGCCCTTCGCTTGCTAACCGCGGCCCAGCTCCCACCTCCGCCAACCTGGGCCGAAGCCCATGGTGAGCCTCCTCAGAGCCCCTTTGCCCTGTGCACCGTTGGGCCAGTTAGATCCGGCCCGACATGTTTTTTTTCAGTTTTGGACGAATTTCCTTTTTATCCAGTGTTTGACAGTTTTGCAAATAAGCCCTTGCACTTCATGCATATCCTAACTAATTAACCGTGATCGGATTAAAACAAACTTTATATGAAACATGCTTAGAATTTTGTCTAGTTTAATAATATCCAATTTCCATCTATGTTTAAAATGTTTAAAATGTTGTTTGTTTAAATTTGATTAAATAACTTGTTAAAATGATTTAATTCATAACTAAATAACCGTAGCTCCAAATCTAACAAACTTTATATGTAAATGGGGTAGAAAAATGCCTAGTTTAACATGGTGGCATCACTTTGCATGTTTAACAACTCTAAAATTGTGTTTAGGGCAGAACAGTACCAAATCTAATATATATGCTCATGAGGTTTTTCCGGACTTGTTGTTTGTTGTTCCGGCCTCATTTAAATTTGCCTAGATATGTAGTTATCTTTTGCTTCACCTCTTGCCATGTTTAACAACATTTATATTGTTGGGTACATAACCGAGAGAGAACTAAATAAGTCATCTGGTGTTCCGTCAATATGCAACTCGTTGCATATTGAGCTCCACTTAATTTGTAGTATTGTTTGTGCACTTTACCATGCCATGCCTCTTTGAACCGGACATGCATCATACTTGGTTGTGCATCATGCCATTCTTATGTGATGGTTGTTTACTATGATGTTTGCTTCTTTCCAGTGTTGCTTCTTCGGGTTAGTTCCGATAACGTCGCGTTTGTGAGGATCCGTTCGACTTTGTCCGTTTGTCTTCTTCATGGACTCGTTCTTCTTCCTTGCGGGATCTCAGGCAAGATGACCATACCCTTGAAATCACTTCTATCTTTGCTTGCTAGTTGCTCGATCTATTGCTATGCCGCGATACCTACCACTTGCTTTAATATGCCTCCCATATTGCCATGTAAAGCCTCTAACCCACCTTTTCTAGCAAACCGTTGTTTGGCTATGTTACCGCTTTGCTCAGTCCCTCTTATAGCGTTGTTAGTTGTAGGTGAAGATGAAGTTTGTTCCATGTTGGAACATGGATATTGTTGGGATATCATTACTATATATTGTTTACTTTAATGCATCTATATATTTGGTAAAGGGTGGAAGGCTCGGCCTTATGCCTGGTGTTTTGTTCCACTCTTGCCGCCCTAGTTTCCGTCATACCGGTGTTTTGTTCCTTGATTTTGCGTTCCTTACGCGGTTGGGTTATAATGGGAACCCCTTGACAGTTCGCCTTGAATAAAACTCCTCCAGCAAGGCCCAACCTTGGTTTTACCATTTGCCACCTAAGCCTTTTTCCCTTGGGTTCTGCAGACTCAAGGGTCATCTTTATTTTAAACCCCCGGGCCAGTGCTCCTTTGAGTGTTGCTCCAAACTAGAGCACCGTGCAGGGCCGTCCCTTGGAAACTTGGGTTACGTTGGCTCCTGTATGCTTAGCTTATACGGTGTGCCCTGAGAACGAGATATGTGCAGCTCCTATCGGGATTTGTCGGCACAGCGGGTGGTCTTGCTGGTCTTGTTTTACCATTGTCGAAATGTTTTGTAACCGGGATTCTGAGTCTGATCGGGTCTTCCTAGGAGAAGGAATGTCCTTCGTTGATCGTGAGAGCTTGTGATGGGCTAAGTTGGGACACCCCTGCAGTGTTTTGAACTTTCGGAAGCCGTGCCTGCGATTATGGGCAGATGGGAATTTGTTAATATCTGGTTGTAGAGAACTTGACACTTAACTTAATTAAAATGCATCAACCGCGCGTGTAGCCGTGATGGTCTCTTCTCGGCGGGGTCCAGGAAGTGAACACGGTTTTGGAGTTATGTTTGAACGTAAGTAGTTTCAGGATCACTTCTTGATCACTTCTAGTTCACGACCGTGCTTTGCTTCTCTTCTTGCTCTCATTTGCATATGTTAGCCACCATATATGCTAGTGCTTGCTGCAGCTCCACCTCACTACCCTTTTCCCTACCCATAAGCTTAAATAGTCTTGATCGCGAGGGTGTGAGATTGCTGAGTCCCCGTGACTCACAGTTTACTTCCAAAACCAGTTGCAGGTGCCGTTGATACCAGTGCAGACGGCACAGCCGAGCTCAAGAAGGAGCTCGATGAAGATCGTGTTTGTTGTGTTGTTTTGTTCCAGTTGATCAGTAGTGGAGCCCAGTTGGGGCGATCGGGGATCTATTGCATTAGGGGTTGTCTTTCTTTTTTTGGTTCCGTAGTCGGACCTTCATTGTATTCTAGATGATGTAATGTTATATTTATGTATTGTGTGAAGTGGTGATTGTAAGCCAACTCTTTTATCCCTTTCATATTCAGTACATGCGATGTGTAAAGATTACCCCTCTTGCGACATGCCTACTATGCGGTTATGCCTCTAAGTCGTGCTCCAACACGTGGGAGATATAGCCGCATCATGGGTGTTACAGAGCCAAAGAATATTCTCAAGTATTAACAGTTGAGTTGTCAATTCAACCGCACCTGAAAGACTTAATATCTGCAGCAAAGTATTTAGTAGCAAAGTAATAGGAAGTAACGGTAATGGTGGCAAAAGTTAGAGTATTGGTCTTGTAGTGATTGTAACAGTGGCAACGGAAAAGTAACTAAGCAAAGATCAATATGGAACTAAGCATGCAATTTCAAAAAAATTCCTACGCTCACACAAGATCTATCTAGGAGATGCATAGCAATGAGAGGGGGGAGTGTGTCCACATACCCTCATAGACCGAAAGCGGAGGCATTGGACAACGCGGCTGATGTAGTCGAACTTCTTCTCATTCCGACCGATCAAGTACCGAACGTACGACACCTCCGAGTTCTACACACGTTCAGTTCGATGACGCCCCTTGAAATCTTGATATAGCAAAGTGTCGAGGGAGAGTTTCATCAGCACGACGGCATGGTGATGGTGATGGTGAAGTGATCTGTGCAGGGCTTCGCCTAAGCACTACGACAATATGACAGGGGCGCCGCACACGGCTAACAGATGTTTGTGTGTCCTCTAGGCACCCCCTTCCCACATATATATAGGTTGGAGGGGGGAAGAGGCGGCCAAGGGGCACCCAAGTAGGCCGAATCCTACTTGGGCTCCCACCCCAATTCGCCCCCTTCCTTATTCTGGCACTACGAGAAGGAAGGAGGAGGTGGCGCCCCCCTGTTGGAAATATGCCCTAGAGGCAATAATAAAAGGATTATTATTATATTTCCTTGTTCATGATAATTGTCTTTTATTCATGCTATAATTGTGTTATCCGGAAATCGTAATACATGTGTGAATACTTAGACACCAACATGTTCCTAGTAAGCCTCTAGTTGACTAGCTCGTTGATCAACAGATAGTCATGGTTTCCTGACTATGGACATTGGATGTCATTGATAACAAGATCACATCATTAGGAGAATGATGTGATGGACAAGACCCAATCCTAAACATAGCATAAGATCGTATAGTTCGTTTGCTAGAGTTTTTCCAATGTCAAGTATCCTTTCCTTAGACCATGAGATCGTGTAACTCCCGGATACCGTAGGAGTGCTTTGGGTGTACCAAACGTCACAACGTAACTGGGTGACTATAAAGGTATACTACGGGTATCTCTGAAAGTGTCTGTTGGGTTGACACGGATCAAGACTGGGATTTGTCACTCCGTGTGACGGAGGGGTATCACTGGGCCCACTCGGTAATGCATCATCATTATGAGCTCAAAGTGACCAAGTGTCTAGTCACGGGATCATGCATTACGGTACAAGTAAAGTGACTTGCCGGTAACGAGATTGAACAAGGTATTGGGATACCGACGATCGAATCTCGGGCAAGTAGCATACCGATTGATAAAGGGAATTGAATACGGGGTTGCTTGAATCCTCGACATCGTGGTTCATTCGATGAGATCATCGAGGAGCATGTGGGAGCCAACATGGGTATCCAGATCCCGCTGTTGGTTATTGACCGGAGAGCGATCTCGGTCATGTCTACATGTCTCCCGAACTCATACGGTCTACACACTTAAGGTTCGGTGACGCTAGGGTTGTAGGGATATGTATATGCAGTAACCCGAATGTTGTTCGGAGTCCCGGATGAGATCCCGGACGTCACGGGGAGTTCCGGAATGGTCCGGAGGTAAAGAATTATATATAGGAAGTGCTATTTCGGCCGTCGGGACAAGTTTCGGGGTCACCGGTATTGTACCGGGACCACCGGAAGGGTCCCGGGGGTCCACCGGGTGGGGCCACCTATCCCGGAGGGCCCCATGGGCTGAAGTGGGAAGGGATCCAGCCCAAAGTGGGCTGGGGCACCACTTCCCCTAGGGCCCATGCGCCTAGGGTGGGGGAAACCCTAAAGCGGGGGCGCCCCCTTGCTTGGGGGGCAAGCCCCCACCCCTTGGCCGCTGCCCCCCTAGGAGATTGCATCTCCTAGGGCCGGCGCCCCCCCTAGGCCCCCCTATATATAGTGGGGGGGATGGAGGACCTCTTACCTTTGCCTTTGGTGCCTCCCTCTCCCTCTCCAACACATCCTCCTCCTCCATAGAGCTTGGCGAAGCCCTGCCGGAGTACTGCAGCTCCATCACCACCACGCCGTCGTGCTGCTGCTGGAGCCATCTTCCTCAACCTCTCCTTCCCCCTTGCTGGATCAAGAAGAAAGGAGACGTCACACTGACTGTACGTGTGTTGAATGCGGAGGTGCCGTCCGTTCGGCGCTAGGATCTCCGGTGATTTGGATCACGTCGAGTATGACTTCCTCATCCCCGTTCTTTAAACGCTTCCACGCGTGATCTACAAAGGTATGTAGATGCAATCCGATCACTCGTTGCTAGATGAACTCATAGATGGATCTTGGTGAAACCGTAGGAAAATTTTTGTTTTCTGCAACGTTCCCCAACAGTGGCATCATGAGCTAGGTCTATGCGTAGTTCTCTTTGCACGAGTAGAACACAATTTGTTGTGGGCGTAGATGTTGTCAACTTTCTTGCCGCTACTAGTCTTATCTTGCTTCAACGGTATTGTGGGATGAAGCGGCCCGGACCAACCTTACACGTACGCTTACGTGAGACCGGTTCCACCGACTAACATGCACAAGTTGCATAAGGTGGCTGGCGGGTGTCTGTCTCTCCCACTTCAGTTGGAGCGGATTCGATGAAAAGGGTCCTTATGAAGGGTAAATAGAAGTTGAAAAATCAGGTTGTGGCTTTCACGTAGGTAAGAAAACGTTCTTGCTAGAACCCTATTTCAGCCACGTAAAACTTGCAACAACAATTAGAGGACGTCTAACTTGTTTTTGCAGCAAGTGCTTTGTGATATGATATGGCCAAAGTTGTGATGAATGATGAATGATATATATGTGATGTATGAGATGTTCATGCTATTGTAATAGGAATCACGACTTGCATGTCGATGAGTATGACAGCCGGCAGGAGCCATAGGAGTTGTCTTTATTTTTTGTATGACCTGCGTGTCATTGAGAAACGCCATGTAAATTACTTCACTTTATTGCTAAACGTGTTAGCCATAGTAGTAGAAGTAATAGTTGGCGAGCAACTTCACGGAGACACGATGATGGAGATCATGGTGATGGAGATCATGGTGTCATGCCGGTGACGAGATGATCATGGAGCCCCAAGATGGAGATCAAAGGAGCTATGTGATATTGGCCATATCATGTCACTACTATTATTTGATTGCATGTGATGTTTATAATGTTTTTGCATCTTGTTTACTTAGAACGACGGTAGTAAATAAGATGATCCCTCATAATAATTTCAAGAAAGTGTTCCCCCTAACTGTGCACCATTGTGACAGTTCGTAGTTTCGAAGCACCACGTGATGATCGGGTGTTAGATTCCAACGTTCACATACAACGGGTGTAAGACAGATTTACACATGCAAACACTTAGGTTGACTTGACGAGCCTAGCATGTACAAACATGGCCTCGGAACACAGAAGACCGAAAGGTCGAGCATGAATCATATAGAAGATACGATCAACATGAAGATGTTCACCGATGTTGGCTAGTCCGTCTCACATGATGATCGGACACGGCCTAGTTAACTCGGATCATGTTATACTTAGATGACTGGAGGGATGTCTATCTGAGTGGGAGTTCATTGAATAATTTGATTAGATGAACTTAATTCTCATGAACCTAGTCTAAATTTTTACAATATGTCTTGTAGATCAAATGGCCAACGTTGTCCTCAACTTTAACGCGTTCCTAGAGAAAACCAAGCTGAAAGACGATGGCAGCAACTATACGGACTGGGTCCGGAACCTGAGGATCATCCTCATAGCTGCCAAGAAAGATTATGTCCTACAAGCACCGCTAGGTGACGCACCTATTCTCCTTGCAGAACAAGATGTTATGAACGCTTGGCAGACACGTACCGATGATTACTCCCTCGTTCAGTGCGGCATGCTTTACAGCTTAGAACCGGGGCTCCAAAAGCGTTTTGAGAGACACGGAGCATATGAGATGTTCGAAGAGCTGAAAATGGTTTTTCAAGCTCATGCCCGGGTCGAGAGATATGAAGTCTCCGACAAGTTCTTCAGCTGTAAGATGGAGGAAAACAGTTCTGTCAGTGAGCACATACTCACTATGTCTGGGTTGCATAACCGCTTGACTCAGCTGGGAGTTAATCTCCCGGATGACGCAGTCATTGACAGAATCCTTCAGTCGCTTCCACCTAGCTACAAGAGCTTTGTGATGAACTTCAATATGCAGGGGATGGAAAAGACCATTCCTGAAGTATTTGCAATGCTGAAATCAGCAGAGGTAGAAGTCAAAAAGGAACATCAAGTGTTGATGGTGAATAAAACCACTAAGTTCAAGAAAGGCAAGGGTAAGAAAACCTTCAAGAAGGACGGCAAGGGAATTGCCGCGCCCGGTAAGAAAGCTGTCGGGAAGAAGCCAAAGAATGGACCCAAGCCCGAGACTGAGTGCTTTTATTGCAAGGAAAGTGGTCACTCGAAGCGGAACTGCCCCAAATACTTAGCGGACAAGAAGGCCGGCAAAACGAAAGGTATATGTGATATACATGTAATTGATGTGTACCTTACCAGTACTCGCAGTAGCTCCTAGGTATTTGATACCGGTGCGGTTGCTCACATTTGTAACTCAAAACAAGAGCTGCGGAATAAGCGGAGACTGGCGAAGGACGAGGTGACGATGCGCGTCGGGAATGGTTCCAAGGTCAATGTGATCGCCGTCGGCACGCTACCTCTACATTTACCTTCGGGATTAGTTTTAAACCTTAATAATTGTTATTTAGTGCCAGCTTTGAGCATGAACATTGTATCAGGATCTCGTTTAATTCGAGATGGCTACTCATTTAAATCCGAGAATAATGGTTGTTCTATTTATATGAGAGATATGTTTTATGGTCATGCTCCGATGGTGAATGGTTTATTCTTAATGAATCTCGAGCATAATGCCACACATGTTCATAGTGTGAGTACCAAAAGATGGAAGATTGATAATGATAGTCCCACATACTTGTGGCACTGCCGCCTTGGTCACATAGGTGTCAAACGCATGAAGAAGCTCCATGCTGATGGACTTTTAGAGTCTCTTGATTACGAATCATTTGACACGTGCGAACCATGCCTCATGGGAAAAATGACCAAGACTCCATTCTCAGGAACAATGGAGCGAGCAACCAACTTATTGGAAATCATACATACTGATGTGTGCGGTCCAATGAGTGTGGAGGCTCGCGGTGGCTATCGTTATGTTCTCACCCTCACTGATGACTTGAGTAGATATGGGTATGTCTACTTAACGAAACACAAGTCTGAGACCTTTGAAAAGTTCAAGGAATTTCAGAGTGAGGTTGAGAATCAACGTGACAGGAAAATCAAGTTCCTGCGATCAGATCGTGGAGGAGAATACTTGAGTCATGAGTTTGGCACACACTTAAGAAAATGTGGAATAGTTTCACAACTCACGCCGCCTGGAACACCTCAGCGTAATGGTGTGTCCGAACGTCGTAATCGCACTCTATTAGATATGGTGCGATCTATGATGTCTCTTACCGATTTACCGCTATCTTTTTGGGGCTATGCTTTAGAGATTGCCGCATTCACTTTAAATAGGGCTCCGTCGAAATCCGTTGAGACGACACCGTATGAATTATGGTTTGGGAAGAAACCTAAGCTGTCATTTCTAAAAGTTTGGGGATGCGATGCTTATGTCAAGAAACTTCAACCTGAAAAGCTCGAACCCAAGTCGGAAAAATGCGTCTTCATAGGATACCCTAAAGAAACTATTGGGTATACCTTCTACCTCAGATCCGAAGGCAAGATCTTTGTTGCCAAGAATGGATCCTTTCTAGAGAAAGAGTTTCTCTCGAAAGAAGTAAGTGGGAGGAAAGTAGAACTTGATGAAGTATCATCTCTTGAACCGGAAAATGGCGCAACTCAAGAAAATGTTCCTGAGGTGCCTGCACCGACTAGAGAGGAAGTTAATGATGATGATCATGAAACTTCAGATCAAGTTGCTACTGAACTTCGCAGGTCCACAAGGACACGTTCCGCACCAGAGTGGTACGGCAACCCTGTCTTGGAAATCATGTTGTTAGACAACGGTGAACCTTCGAACTATCAAGAAGCGATGGCGGGCCTGGATTCCGACAAATGGCTAGAAGCCATGAAATCCGAGATAGGATCCATGTATGAAAATGAAGTATGGACTTTGACTGACTTGCCTGTTGAGCAGCGAGCCATAGAAAATAAATGGATCTTTAAGAAGAAGACAGACGCGGATGGTAATGTGACCATCTATAAAGCTCGGCTTGTCGCTAAGGGTTATCGACAAGTTCAAGGGGTTGACTACGATGATACTTTCTCACCAGTAGCGAAGCTAAAGTCCGTCCGAATCATGTTAGCAATTGCCGCATTCTATGATTATGAGATATGGCAAATGGACGTCAAAACGGCATTCCTTAATGGTTTCCTTAAGGAAGAATTGTATATGATGCAGCCGGAAGGTTTTGTCGATCCTAAGAATGCTGACAAGGTGTGCAAGCTCCAACGCTCGATTTATGGGTTGGTGCAAGCATCTCGGAGTTGGAACATTCGCTTTGATGAGATGATCAAAGCGTTTGGGTTTACGCAGACTTATGGAGAAGTCTGTGTTTACAAGAAAGTGAGTGGGAGATCTGTAGCATTTCTCATATTATATGTAGATGACATACTTTTGATGGGAAATGATATAGAACTCTTGGACAGCATTAAGGCCTACTTGAATAAGATTTTTTCAATGAAGGACCTTGGAGAAGCTGCATATATATTAGGCATCAAGATCTATAGAGATAGATCAAGACGCCTCATAGGTCTTTCACAAAGCACATACCTTGATAAGATATTGAAGAAAATCAATATGGATCAGTCTAAGAAGGGGTTCTTGCCTGTGTTACAAGGTGTGAAATTGAGCTTAGCTCAATGTCCGACCACGGCAAAAGATATAGAAGAGATGAGTGTCATCCCCTATGCCTCAGCCATAGGTTCTATTATGTATGCCATGCTGTGTGCCAGACCTGATGTAAACCTTGCCGTAAGTTTGGTAGGAAGGTACCAAAGTAATCCCGGCAAGGAACACTGGACAGCGGTCAAGAATATCCTGAAGTACCTAAAGGACTAAGGAAATGTTTCTCGTTTATGGAGGTGACGAAGAGCTCGTCCTAAAAGGTTACGTCGACGCTAGCTTCGACACAGATCTGGATGACTCCAAGTCACAAACCGGATACGTGTATATTTTGAATGGTGGGGCAGTAAGCTGGTGCAGTTGCAAGCAGAGCGTCGTGGCGGGATCTACATGTGAAGCGGAGTACATGGCAGCCTCGGAGGCAGCGCATGAAGCAATTTGGGTGAAGGAGTTCATCACCGACCTAGGAGTCATACCCAATGCGTCGGGGCCGATCAAACTCTTCTGTGACAACACTGGAGCTATTGCACTTGCCAAGGAGTTTCACAAGAAGACAAGGCACATCAAGCGTCGCTTCAACTCCATTCGTGAAAATGTTCAAGATGGAGACATAGATATTTGTAAAGTACATACGGACCTGAATGTAGCAGATCCGTTGACTAAACCTCTCCCTAGAGCAAAACATGATCAACACCAGAATTCCATGGGTGTTCGATTCATCACAATGTAACTAGATTATTGACTCTAGTGCAAGTGGGAGACTGTTGGAAATATGCCCTAGAGGCAATAATAAAAGGATTATTATTATATTTCCTTGTTCATGATAATTGTCTTTTATTCATGCTATAATTGTGTTATCCGGAAATCGTAATACATGTGTGAATACTTAGACACAAACATGTTCCTAGTAAGCCTCTAGTTGACTAGCTTGTTGATCAACAGATAGTCATGGTTTCCTGACTATGGACATTGGATGTCATTGATAACGAGATCACATCATTAGGAGAATGATGTGATGGACAAGACCCAATCCTAAACATAGCATAACATCGTATAGTTCGTTTGCTAGAGTTTTTCCAATGTCAAGTATCCTTTCCTTAGACCATGAGATCGTGTAACTCCCGGATACCGTAGGAGTGCTTTGGGTGTACCAAACGTCACAACGTAACTGGGTGACTATAAAGGTATACTACGGGTATCTCCAGAAGTGTCTGTTGGGTTGACACGGATCAAGACTGGGATTTGTCACTCCGTGTGACGGAGAGGTATCATTGGGCCCACTCGGTAATGCATCATCATTATGAGCTCAAAGTGACCAAGTGTCTGGTCACGGGATCATGCATTACGGTACGAGTAAAGTGACTTGCCGGTAACGAGATTGAACAAGGTATTGGGATACCGACGATCGAATCTCGGGCAAATAGCATACCGATTGATAAAGGGAATTGAATACGGGGTTGCTTGAATCCTCGACATCGTGGTTCATCCGATGAGATCATCGAGGAGCATGTGGGAGCCAACATGGGTATCCAGATCCCGCTGTTGGTTATTGACCGGAGAGCGATCTCGGTCATGTCTACATGTCTCCCGAACTCGTAGGGTCTACACACTTAAGGTTCGGTGACGCTAGGGTTGTAGGGATATGTATATGCAGTAACCCGAATGTTGTTCGGAGTCCCGGATGAGATCTCCGACGTCACGAGGAGTTCCGGAATGGTCGGGAGGTAAAGAATTATATATAGGAAGTGCTATTTCGGCCGTCGGGACAAGTTTCGGGGTCACCGGTATTGTACCGGGACCACCGGAAGGGTCCCGGGGGTCCACCGGGTGGGGCCACCTATCCCGGAGGGCCCCATGGGCTGAAGTGGGAAGGGATCCAGCCCAAAGTGGGCTGGGGCGCCACTTCCCCTAGGGCCCATGCGCCTAGGGTGGGGGAAACCCTAAAGGGGGGCGCCCCCTTGCTTGGGGGGCAAGCCCCCCACCCCTTGGCCG
>NC_041380.1:442499142-442545243 GCF_002162155.2 Triticum dicoccoides | reverse complement strand
TGGGGGGATGGAGGACCTCTTACCTTTGCCTTTGGTGCCTCCCTCTCCCTCTCCAACACATCCTCCTCCTCCATAGAGCTTGGCGAAGCCCTGCCGGAGTACTGCAGCTCCATCACCACCACGCCGTCGTGCTGCTGCTGGAGCCATCTTCCTCAACCTCTCCCTCCCCCTTGCTGGATCAAGAATAAAGGAGACGTCACGCTGACCGTACGTGTGTTGAACGTGGAGGTGCCGTCCGTTCGGCGCTAGGATCTCCGGTGATTTGGATCAGGTCGAGTACGACTTCCTCATCCCCGTTCTTTAAACGCTTCCGCGCGTGATCTACAAAGGTATGTAGATGCAATCCGATCACTCGTTGCTAGATGAACTCATAGATGGATCTTGGTGAAACCGTAGGAAATTTTTTGTTTTCTGCAACGTTCCCCAACACCCCCCCCCCCCTTTCCTTTCTCCCTTGAGAAGGGGAAGGAAACAGGGGCTAGCCCTCCTCCCTTGCCTTCCCTAGGGCTGGATGGCCTAGTGGAGGGCGCACTAGCCCCCTGTGGGCTGGTCTGTACCTCCCTAGGACCATTAAGCCCATATAGCTTGTCGGGGGTTGCCCGGAACCCCTTCCGGTGACCCGAAACGTACCCGGTACCTCTGGAACATTTCCGGTGTCCAAATACTATCGTCCTATATATGAATCTTTACCTCTCGACCATTTCGAGACTCCTCATCATGTCAGTTATCTCATCCGGGACTCTGGACTACATTCGGTCACCAAATCACATAAATCATTGATACACCTCCAACGTATCTATAAATTTTTTTTATTGTTCCATGCTGTTATATTATATTTCTTGGATATTTTATAATCATTTTATATCATTTTTGGTACTGACCTATTGACATAGTGTCAAGTGCCAGTTGCTGTTTTTTCATGTTTTTTACATCGCGGGAAATCAATATCAAACAGAGTCCAAACGCAGCGAAACTTTTTGTGGATTTTTTTGGGCCAGAAAACATCCAATGGGCCGGAGAAGCACTTGGGGTGTGCTCTGTGGGGAGCACTACCCACCAAAGTGTGCCTGGGGGCCCAGGCGCGCCCTGGTGGGTTGTGCCCACCTCGGGTGCCCCCTGAACCGCGTCTTTGTTCTATAAATACCCTTCCAGAAACCCTAGGGGAGTCGACGAAAATCAATTCCAGCCACCACAGAGTCTAGAACCACCAGATTCAATCTAGACACCGTCACAGAGGGGTTCATCATGTCCATTGGTGCCTCTCCGATGATGCGTGAGTAGTTCTTTGTAGACCATCGGGTCCGTAGTTAGTAGCTAGAGGGCTTCCTCTCTCTTGTTTGGTTCTTAATACAATGGTCTCTTGGAGATCCATATGATGTAATTCTTTTGCGGTGTATTTCTTGGGATCCGATGAACTTTGAGTTTATGATCAGATCTATCTCTTTTTATGCATGAAAGTTATTTGAGTCTTCTTTGATCTCTTATATTCATGATTGCTTATAGCCTCGTATTTCTTCTCTGATATTTGGGTTTTGTTTGGCCAACTTGATCTATTTATCTTGCAACGGGAAGAGGTGATTTGTGATGGGTTCGATCTTACAGTGCTTGATCCCTGTGACAGAAGGGGAACTGACATGTATGTATCGTTGCCATTAAGGATAACAAGATGGGGTCTATTTCTACATAAATAGATCTTGTCTACATCATGTCATCGTTCTTATTGCATTACTCTGTTTCTCCATGAACTTAATACACTAGATGCATGCTGGATAGCGGTCGATGTGTGGAGTAATAGTAGTAGATGCAGGCAGGAGTCGATCTACTAATCTTGGACGTAATGCATGTATAATGATCATTGCCTAGATATCATCATGATTATTTGAAGTTCTATCAATTGCCCAATAGTAATTTGTTCACCCACCATTTGCTATTTTCTCTTCTTTATTATATTTGCCTTTGTGATCTATTTTCCTTTGCTTTTATTTTCAGATCTATTGAACCAAAAATACAAAAATACCTTGCTACAATTTATTTTATCTGAGATCCATTTATCCCATCTATCATATTTTTATCACGTCCGCTTGCCAATTTCTGGCACCGTTGCCCGAAAGGGATTGACAACCCCTTTAACACGTCGGTTGCGAGTATTTGTTATTTGTGTGCAGGTGATGTTTATGTAGTGTTGCTTGGTTCTCCTACTCGTTCGATAACTTGGTCTCATCACTGAGGGAAATACCTACCGTCGATGTACTGCGTCATCCCTTCCTCTTTGGGGAAATACCGACGTAGTCTAGCAGACATCAAAATGAATTTCTGGCACCGTTGCTGGGGAGACATCACCAACATCTATCAGGTTCCTAATCACAAATCCCATCTCCTTGCAATTTACATTATTTGCCATTTGCCTCTTGTTTTCCTCCCACCACTTCACAAAAAATTGCCCTTTTATTCGCCCTCTTTTTCGTCTGCCTTTTTCTCGTTAGATCTCTTGTTTGCTATCTCTACTTGTGTCACAATGTGCCTTCTATTTGATTGCATCTTTGCTAGCTAAAAATCTATTGATATGGATCCTCATCCACTTGCTAATCTTTTCAAGAGATCCAATTATGATGAACCCATTTATTAGTGAATTGAGTTCACTAGATTATCTTTATGAAGTTTTACTTGAGATTCATGAATCTAAAAATTGTGATGAAGTGTTAAAAGAAGGAATTTATAAAGTTATTGATACGTCTCCAACGTATCTATAATTTTTTATTGTTCCATGCTATTATATTATCTATTTTGGATGTTTTATATGCTATTTTATATGACTTTTGGGACTAACCTATTAACCTAGAGCCCAGTGCTAGTTTCTGTTTTTTTCCTTGTTTTAGAGTTTCGCAGAAAAGGAATACAAAACGGAGTCCAAATGGAATAAAACTTTCGCGATTATTTTTCTTGGACCAGGAGACACCCAGGAGACTTGGAGTGCAAGTCAGAAGAGCCACGAGGCGGCCACAAGGGTGGATGGCGCGCCCAGGGGGTGGGCGTCCCCCCAACCTTGTGGGCCCCTCGGTGATCTCCTGACCTAGATCTTATACCCCCAAAAAACTTCCAGGGGAGCTACGGAACCACTTTTCCACCGCGGGAAACCTTCTGTACCCGTGAGATCCCATCTAGGGGCCTTTTCTAGCGTCCTGCCGGAGGGGGATTCGATCACGGAGGGCTTCTACATCAACACCATTGCCTCTTCGATGAAGCGTGAGCAGTTTACCATAGACCTATGGGTCCATAGCTAGTATCTAGATGGCTTTCTCTCTCTCTCTCTCTCTCTCTCTCTCTCTCTCTTTGATCCTCAATACAAAGTTCTCCTCGATGTTCTTGGAGATCTATTCGATGTAATACTCTTTTGCGGTGTGTTTGCCGAGATCCAATGAATTGTGGATTTATGATCATCTTATCTATGAATATTATTTGAATCTTCTCTGAATTCTTATATGCATGTTTTGATATCTTTGCAAGTCTCTTCGAACTATCGATTTGGTTTGGCCAACTAGATTGGTTTTTCTTACAATGGGAGAAGTGCTTAGCTTTGGGTTCAATCTTGCGATGATCGATCCTAGTGATAGTAGGGGAACCGACATGTATTGTATTGTTGCCATATCGAGGTTAAAAGATGGGGTTTTCATCATATTGCTTGACCTAATTCCTCTAGCTACATCATGTCATCTTGCTTAAAGTGTTACTCTGTTCTTATGAACTTAGTGTCCTAGATGCATGCTGGATAGCGGTTGATGTGTGGAGTTATAGTAGTAGAAGCAGAATCGTTTTGGTCTACTTGACACGGACGTGATGCCTATATTCATGATCATTGCCTTAGATATTGTCATAACTTTGTGCTTTTCTATCAATTGCTCGGCAGTAATTTGTTCACCCACCATAATAATTCCTTTCTGGAGAGAAGCCTCTAGTGAAACCTATGGCCCCGGGGTCTATTTTCCATCATATAAGTTTCCAATCTATACTTTTAGTTCCCAATTTACTTTCTTTGCAACCTTTTACTTTCCGTTCCATAAACCCAAAAATACCAAAAATATTACTTTACCATTTATCCATCTATATCAGATCTCACTTTGCAAATAACCGTGAAGGGATTGACAACCTATTATCGCGTTGGGTGCAAGTTGGTGTTTGTTTGTGCAGGTATTCAGTGGCTTGTTGCGTTGTCTCCTATTGGATTGATACCTTGGTTCTCAAAACTGAGGGAAATACTTACTCTACTTTGTTGCATCACCCTTTCCTCTTCAAGGGAAAACTAACACAAGCTCGAGAGGTAGCAGTGATTCATGATAGCTGATGTTATTATAAATTCTATTAATGTCAATTGAGTTAGTGATATGTAAAACCCCAAGCTTGGGGATGCTTGTTTAGTTATGACAACTACTTATTGCAATGATCATGATTGGGGTGATAGTGATTCTTATGATCTTGAAAATTTATTTAAGCCTCATGATGAATATGATATTGGTAATAATGTTTGCGATTATATTAAAAGTGGGTTTGGAAGAGTGTCAATTTTAGCTAAAGTTAACCCCACATATCTGGAGATTGTTCGATCTTATGAAATTTTTGATGAAAGTGGGCTTGGAGAGGCCATGACTTTATTTGATGATCCTACTATTTTGGAAGAGTGTCAACTTTGCATGCATGTGGATCATGAAGAGAATATTTTATGTGATAGTTATATTGTTGAATTTGATTATGATCCTACATGTAATTATTATGAGAGAGGAAAATATTGTTGCAGGAATTTTCATGTTACTAAATTACCTCTCGTTATGTCAAGATCGTCAATGTTTTATTCCTCTTCTTTGCTTATGTTAGATGTTTCTTGTCTTGATAATTTGTTTGCTTATAAAATTCCCATGCATAGGAAGTATGTTAGACTTAAATGCGTTTGTCATATTCTTCATGATGCTCTCTTTGTGCTTCAATTCTTGTCTTTCATGTGAGCATCAATGAAATCTTATGCCTAGCTAAGGGCGTGAAACAATAGCGCTTGTTGGAGGCAACCCAATGAATAAAATTTATTTTTGCTTTCTGTTCTTGAGTGTTTGCACAATTATGCCACTGTTATGATTGTGTTTTTTGTGTCTTAATTAGTGTTTGTGCCAAGTAAAGCCTTTAGGATCTTCTTGGGTGATAGTTGTTTGACATGCTGAAAAACAGAAACTTTTGTGCTCACGAAAATAATTTTCAGTTTTAACCAGAGCATGATAAAATACCAATTCTTTTTGCAGAATATTAATATACAAATTTCTCAGGCGGTCCTAATTTTTCAGGGTTTTTGGAGTTACAGAAGTATTCGAAATACCTAGATTGCTATAGACTGTTCTGTTTTTGACAGATTCTATTTTGTTTGCGTTGTGTGCTTGTTTTGATGATTCTATGGTTTTCTTTGAAGAGTTTTTGCCATAGAAAAGATGGAATACAGTAGATATAATGCAAGAATAAAACATGAGTTGGTTTGCAACATCACTTATAGTAGTGATTTGTTTTCTCATACTAACGGATCTCACGAAGGTCTTGTTGAGTTTTGTGTGATTGAAGTTTTCAAGTTTTGGGTTATCTTACGATGGATGAAGGAATAAGGAGTAAGAAGAGCCTAAGCTTGAGGATGCCCCGAGTGGCATCCCCTCTTTCTGCTAACAACCATTGGTATTTTACTCGAAGCTATATTTTTATTCGTCACATACTATGAGTTTTGCTTGGTGTGTCTTGTATGATATGAGTCTTTGCTTGTTTTGCTTTGTGTTTTAACTCTTGAATCCTTGTTGGAAACACCTATTTTGAGAGAGCCAAAAATTATGCCATGACTTGTTAGAATTGCTCTCTGTGCTTCACTTAAATCTTTATGAGCTATGGAATTGCTCTAGTGCTTCACTTATATCTTTTTGAGCACTGTGTGCTTTAGTATTTTTTAGAAATTCTCTCTTGCTTCACTTAAATTAATTTGAGAGAAAGAAACTTATGCTCATGAACTTCACTTATATTTGTTTGAGCTTATCAAAAGAACACATGAAAATTAGTCCCAAAGTGATAGATATCCAAGAAGGATATAGTAAAAACTTTCATGAAGATCATTGGACAAAATAAATTTGATTCCTTGTATTAGTTTTGAGATATGATGATGTGTTATGTGAGTCATGTTGATGAGTAATTATGCTTTACTAAGAATATTGGTGTTAAGGTTTGTGATTCCCTATGCAAGAACGAAAGTCAATAGTTATGCAATGAAATTACATCCTACTTGTGGTGCATTATTCGGTGTTAATTATGCTCAATGCTCGCTTATGAGATTATTCGTTTCTTGGTTGGTCGCTTCTCAACCTTTTGATAGCCTTCATTTTGCACTAAGTATGATCACTACTTGTGCATCCAAAATCCTTTAAACCAGTTTTGCCATATGAGTCCACTATATCTACCTATATGCGGTATTCTTTTGTCGTTCTAAGCAAATTTGTATGTGCCATCATCTCTAATATTCAAAATAAATTTCTCTTTTGTGTGCTCGTACCGCTCGTGAGGCGGTGAGGGGTGGCTAATATTTTCCATGCTAGATGTGTTATTCTCACGATGAGTGTTTATTCACTTGTCATTGCACGAGAGTAAGGCAAAGGTATTAGGGATGCCCAGTCCCGAAATGAAAAATGAATTTACTTTATGTTGTCAAATAATAAATTCCTTGGAAAGTGTTGGTATGGAAGGCACCTGTCGTGGACTTGACACGGAAGATGTCCTAGCGGAAGGACTTAGTCGTGGAGCCATCGCAACTAGGTTAGCTTAAAGGGATTAATCGGGACAAAGGACACAGAGAGTTTATACTGGTTCGCCCCCTCGCGGTGGAGGTAAAGGCCTACTCCAGTTTGGGGTTGTATTGCTTGGGTTTCGATTATCAAGGAGCGAATACGCTTGACCTAGTTCTCAATCTATTGTTTCTTGCCCTTAACTCGCCGTCGGGTCGTCCCTTTATATACATAGGTTGACGCCCGATGGCTTACAGAGTCCCGGCCAGCTCATACACAATGTGTCCGGCTTGGTGACTAACTAATCTTGCCTTACAATACAAGTTATACATGTGGCGGTTCATCCCCTTGGGCCTCAAGTCACCTCTGGGTCGTGGGCAGTCAATGGGCTTGTATGAGACGCCATCTTCACTAATAAGTCTCCAGTGGTATGACCTGCCCCCTCCTGGGCGGTTCATACCCTGTAGTTATATCCCCAACATTAGGCCCCAGGTTGATTTGAACTTGTTCATATCAATCTTCAACATATGACTTTGTCAAAATCTTGCATTGCTTGTTTGATAAACCTTGTTGTAAACCGCCATGACGTCAGCTCACAGAATTTTCTTAAACCGCCATGACGTCATTTCACATTAATTTCGCGCGAAGCCCAAAACATCTTAACTGATCCTTATCTTAATGAGTATCCTAAAAACCGAGGCATCCATATAGCCACATGATGATTTCGGCCTCCTCGATTCCCGTGCATGCCTTGTATCCACTCCCTTATAAATAGGGGCGGGGGTCTTTTCCATTTTCCCCTTGCCTCATCGCCTTCATCTTCCTCCTGCTTCTCGTCTGCCGCCCGAGCTCTGCCACCGCGACCTCCGACCAGTGCATCAAATCAGGCCGCTGCATCGACCTGACCAGACCGGAGAACACCAGTGCTCCATCGCAGTCCATCTGCAACCGTAAGTGTTCATCTGCTTCACCCTCGGATCTGCATTAGGGTTGGCCTTATTCATCGGTGTTCTACACCGTTTTTCATTTTCTCCTTTAGTCCGAGCAGCCTTTGATTTGAGCACAATATGAAACTTATGCGGTAGTAGTCTAGCACTTGTTTTTAACATCTGAACACTTCGTTTTCATAGAAAATCCCATCGGGGCACATGAACTTTTCTGCTGCTGCCACCTTAGGTTTAGAATTTACCGTCTTTTCTGCATTGCTCTAGATCCACAATTATAGCTCTAGTTTGTGAAACATGTTTCTCCATCACCTAGCAAAATTTTCACTGATGAATTTGAAGTACCATAACTGCCATGGTGGCTTATACCGTAAACCATGATCCACCATATAACACTAGGCGTTGTTTAAACCGCCATCATATGCTTCTTAACTTGCATGACGACAATACATCTCTGGTTTAACACTATAAAAAATATGTCAACTTGTGACCACCACTATTGGTCGCTGAAAGGTCATAGTTTTCATTTGCGACCTTTTTGTGACCAAAAACAGAAGGTCAAAAGTTGGCGGTCGTAAACTGAAATTAGTGACCTTATTTGCGATATGTAAAAGGTTGTTGGTTCCACGACCAAATTTTTGGTCACTAGCAACCTCCCCAGACCACGTAGGCATCCAGCGTGGCAAGCTGATGTGGCACAAGAATCAGCCCGGTCCGATTCGATTTTTTACATGGGCCTAGCCCAACAATTCAGCCTTTTAATATTTATTTTTCCTATTAATTTTTGCTAGCTACATGGGCCTGGCCCAACAATTCAGCCTTCTTAATTCATTCCATTTTGCAGTCCATTTCATTAAGCCTTTTTTACAGTTTTTTCATAAATGCAGAATATTCCAGTCCACTATTGTTTGGGCCATAGCCTTTTTAGAGCCCAAATACTATTTGATCCAGTAGAACATTCATCTTTTTCATTCACATATTTCATTTTACACATTTCAAATGCAAACAATCAATAATTCTCTCAATTAAATGATCAAATCCACAAACTCACAACACCACGTACATGTCTGCACAATCCAACAATTGTACATATACAATAAAAAACAAATACACAGGCACCATCAACTAAAACTATGGTGCACATCTCCAGGCTTCTTCTGATCTTCTGTTATAGTAGCAGCAACCTCCACGACATTAGATCTTGATCTACATAAATTATTAGTGAGATACAGTGGAAGTTAAATCATTGCCAATAAAATATATCCATTCAAGAGAATAAAAATTATCCATAAATGCCCAAATGCCTCAGTTCAGCAAGCACTAAGCATGGCATAACAAAACTTCCAAAACTTGACTTCGACATGTTAACATATGAAGCATAATGATAAAACAGAACAATGGATTTACTGTGTCTATATTCTGGTGACCCTGTCATTTGTTACATGATACACTCATGACCTGTCATTTGTTACATGATACACTCATGTGTACATATTCTGATAACCATTACCATCTAGCCAAGAACAACATGGACATGATACCAGTTACCTACCAAGACATAGAAAGTCATTCACTACAAACAATAAACAGAAAATACAGCAGAGAGTGTCTCTCTCACCAGATGTGGCGGTCGCTGCTGGAATTACAGAGTTCAATACAGACAAGGCAGCTTAATACAAGATAAGATAAAAAATAAGCCACATATTTTCTGCTAGCAAACAATAGGTTGAAACCATGTCATGGCTGCGAATACAGGAACTAAGTTATAATGACACTGGTCCCTTTAATGTTTTACTTTATCTGTCCATCAAGACTGAAATTTCAAGAGAACTACTTGGATGTTATTAAAGTTTCAATGCGTTTAAATAACAGTGTAACAAAAGCCAGCCATGCCTCGACGATCGTGGTATCAAAGACCACGTAGGCAAGAAAGGGGAGGGACCAAAGAACTCACCTAAACCACTCATGCCTTATCCAGCACTGTTGGCACCACCTATTCCTGCTCAAATAGAGTAGTATGTCATGGGACAGTGACTTATCAATAATAGCATTTCAGGAAAACAGGAGGTTTACATGATAGTATGTAATGGGACAATGACCTATCAATCACATAACACAGTCCAACAGAAACATCTCTATTTGCCCCTAAACTAAACCAAGATAGTATGTATTGCAGATAAAACCAATCTACAGCAGCCATGGTACTAAGAAGAGCAGTAGGTCAGCCTCCTACACACCCAATCTACAGCAGTTGCGGCTACACCCAAACTACATCAGCAGTTCTACCGGTAGCAACAGATCGAGTCAATTGTCTCACCTACAGCAGCTCACCATGAGCGAAGTTGAGGGCCGGGGCAGGAGCAGCTGGATGCAGGTCGCGGGCATGGTCGGGGAAGGACGCAGGTCATCCGAGGATCCCGTCGACGCTGTCGCCGTCTTGGTTGCCAGAGAGCTGTGGCCGTGGCTGTGTCCACATGCCTGTATCCAGCCTGCAGCCATCATACATACATTCAGTTTATTCAGCATAATCCTACTGTCATTTCCAAGCGAACTAGCCAGAGTTTTGTAGTGTAAATATGTATCTGAAAATTGAATTATTTGTATCAAGGATAGTACTATGAAATAATTTCTCGCAAACTGGTTCAGATTGCCTTCTAGCATCTTTACGGTAGGCATAATGCAAATACCAATTGTTTCCATTCAACTCCTTTTACTTATGTATATATAATACTACAAGAGTCCAGACAGCTCCAAATTTCTAACTGAAGATTAGCAGCAGTTCAGTTTCAGTAAATTGTTCTTCAGACAGTTTCATTACACTGTCTTCCAGCACAAGCTGGTCATGTCAATGCAGCAAAGAGTATCGACCAGTAGGAACAAGGAATCTGGCAATGGCGCGTCTCACCTGGCGTCCCGGCCATGATGACAATGATGTCGAGGGTCTGCCTGCTGTGGGGCAGGTCGACGACCAGTGGTGTAGTCTCGCGGGTTTTGCATCAACTTAAGCCCGAGGCACAAGCCAATCACCGTAGCCATACTGCAGTGCTGCACAGTCGGGGTGAAGGTTATCCTGCAAAGCATTTGTAAGGTGTGAACAGTGATCCCCAAAAGTTCAAGTTGGATGATAGTTCTTGACTTCTTGCATGAAACAAAATAGATTTTGTGCGAGCAGACTATGTACAGTGCAATGAGAATAATATAGGATGATTCGCTTGCAATAAGTAAATGCATCCTGAAGGTCGCAGATCCGTATACAGAATGAAGTTATGTAGGATCAGCAAGCTACTGGGAAATATAATCCAAACAAGCAAGCAAACCCGCGCGACTTATTTTTAATCTATTTAATAAAGGCACTCAGCGTTGTGTTTCTGTATGCAGCGTGCTTTCAAGATCACACTCTGAATCTCTACTGTGATATCGATGAGAAATGGCCATTTGTGCTAATTATCTTATCATGAATTTAAATCTACATTTCCACCACAAACCCAAAATGATTCTGGCTTCTTATAATGGAAGGGGATCATAGAGAAGAGATTGGAGGGCTCATAGGTGGATGAGTGCAAGATGCTGCAGGAGAGAACGCCTGCAACTAAGCAACTGACATTGAAAATTAACACTAGAAACCTTGAGACGGAGACGGACTAGAAACCTTGAGCAGCACCTTCTGGTCCCAGCCTGAACTCCTAACAATCACTAATAACTAGAAACCAGAACGGGGAAGCTACAGAAGTGAGCAACTCAAGGTATCATAAAACAGTAGTCGGTACTCAACCGGCCACCACATCAACACCAAGTAACTATTATACAGTACATCCTAACTCGAAACTATTATAAGGTGGATATGGCACCGTTCCTAGCATACAGATGATGAGTATACGACCAATTAGATCCACTTTTAGTACACATAATTTTAATTTCCTGTATGCCATGCATAGCTGAGTGTTAATTACCAACACATTGTTCAAATCCTTCCATGAACTGGTGCACTTGCTGTCAAATTCGAGCTAATTGAACAGCAAAATCCTAGTAGGAAATAGCGTGCGCAAAATACAGATCATATTCGAGGAAGAGCCATGTGTTAATTGCCAATACATTGTTCAAATCCTTCCATGAACTGGTGCGCTTGCTTTCAAACTCGAGCTAATTGAACAACAAAATCCTAGGAAACAACATGCACGAAATACAGATCATATTCGAGAAAGAGCCGTGTGCTAGCGCTGATTACTGAACTGAACTGGAGCGACTCAACGGAGACACCTAACCGGTAGAGCGAGTAACATACAGAGATGGGGAGTCCGTTGGCGGCGGCAAATCTGGCAGACCTGGAAGAGGTCGGAGAGGAGGATGGCGGCGGTGACGCCGCTGGAGTAGGAGCGGCAGGACTTGAGCACCTGCGCCACCGTCCACTTGAGCGACGAGTAGAGGCGCAGCGCGCGGAGGCGGTGTGATCGGCCTTAGCGGCCGCCTGGTCGGCGTTGGAGGCCGACGGGTGAGCAGCGCGCTGAACGCCGTCGGGTTGCCGCCCAGTATAACCGCACAGATGGTTCGGTGCGTGATGCGCCGGACGCCGTCGGGTCGCCGCCCAGTAGAACCGCACAGTGCGCCTCCAGCGCCTCTGATGGATGGATGCGGTTGGGGGCGCTAGATCTGATCTGGGATGAGGAAGAGGCGCGCCATGGCCGTCGGGTGGCGGAGGCGAGGGGAGAGGTGGAGGGCGAAAGGAAGGGGAGGACGGGGCGGCGGCGGGGAGAGATTGGATCGTGAGGTGGCGGCGGCGGCGAGGAGATCGGGAGGAGGGGTGGGATGGGGGAAGATGGCGGTGGGTGTGATGTGAGCTTGGGTTTGGGCTGTGGTGGGGGTATCTCTTTTTCAATTTTTTTTATTTTTTTCTGTAGACAGATGGATGGATGGATGTGGGATGGTGAGATGGATGGATGGATGGGCGCCATGTCATCGATCCGTGGAAAGAGTCCTGATTGGTTCAGAAAACTAGTGATTTAAAAAAGTATCTAAGTACTACAAATAGAGGAATTTTGTGAAGTAGATATCAAAAATATTTTGCAAAATGGCACCACACAAATTTACACTAGAGTTAGACCACATTTTGTGGATAAGAACCAATTTCTATGCATTTATGATCTTTCTAGCTATTTTTAATCATTTTCCGAGTGCTCAAAATGAGTTTTTTTATGAAGGACCTACCATATATTTGTTGCAAAATTGTACCAAATCAATTTTCTAAAATACTAAGACATATTTAATTCACAATTGACCAAATGGTTGGGTGTCAAAAGTTTTGATCCACCTCTCGTGAAAAAGACAAATTTCTGCTGATTTAATGGAAACGGGTCAAATTTGAACTGCAACGTCCTCATAGTTTGTTGTTTATTTTTTCCAAAAATCATTTCTAGGTACATAAGTATCTATTTAATTAGAGAAACACCAGAAGTTTTCCAAGATTCAACCACTAGTTAGGAACAGTCATGCCCGCCGTTTTGACCGCATTTTGAAACGGGCATAAAAAATTTAAAAAAATCAAAAAATTGGAAAACCTTCGCATTGTGTCATTATATGTGACCAAGTTTTCAGAAAAAATAATAAACTTGTAATACAGCAATTATTTTAAAAATGTTCTCAAAAATGAGCTATCATCTATGAAGATTCATGGCTTTCAAGCCAAATGATCAATCTTATGGCCACATTCATGACATAGTTTGTTGAAATGATCTCATATCGTGCACAAGTTTGCATCTTGGAATGGCAAACAATGTTTCCTAAGAAAGTTTTCATTTTCTTTGAACGAAAAATTCATTTTCCATTTTTCGAGTGCCCGAAATGAGTTTTTTTTGTGAAGGACCTACCATATCTTTGTTGCAAAATTGTACCAAATCAATTTTCTAAAATACTAGGACATATTTAATGCACAATTGACAAAATGGTTGGGTGTCAAAAGTTTTGATCCACCTCTGATGAAAAAGACAAATTTCCGCCGATTTAGTAGGAAGCGGGTCAAATTTGAACTGCAGCTGCCTCATAGTTTGCTCTTTATTTTTTTCAAAAATCATTTGTAGGTACATAAGTATCTATTTACTCAAAGAAACATCAAAAGTTTTCCAAGATTCAACCACTAGCTAGGAACGGTCAAGCTCGCCGTTTTGACCGCATTTTGAAACGAGCATAAAAAATTCAAAAAAAATCAAAAAATTGAAAAACCTTCGCATTGTGTCATTATATGTGACCAAGTTTCCAGGAAAAATAATAAACTTATAATATGGCAATTATTTTAAAAAAGTGTTCTCAGGAATGAGCTATCGTGCTTGAAGATTCATGGCTTTCAAGCCAAATGATCAATCTTATGGCCACATTCATGGCATAGTTTGTTCAAAATGATCTCAAATTGTGCAAAAGGGTGCATCTTGGAATTCCAAACAATGTTGCCTATGGGAGTTTTCATTTTCTTTGCACGGAAAATTCATTTTCCATTTTTTGAGTGCCCGAAATGAGTTTTTTTGTGAAGGACCTACCATATATTTGTTGCAAAATTGGACCAAATAAATTTTATAAAATACTAGGCCATATTTAATGCACAACTGAAAAAATGCTTGGGTGTCAAAAGTTTTGATCCACCTCTGGTGAAAAAGACAAATTTCCGTCGATTTAGGAGGAAGCGGGTCAAATTTGAACTGCAGCTACCTTATTGTTTGCTCTTTATTTTTTCCAAAAATCATTTCTAGTTAGATAAGTATCTAGTTAAGATTAAATACATGGTTTGGTGGCGATACGTCGAGGTTTGGACGGTGGCCCATGGCCCCAACTCCAAAGCGCATAAACTCGCATGCCCGCCGCGTGGTCACCGCATGACCTTAGCGTTGACATGCGTTCTGGGAGGCCTAGGCATGTCTAGTCGGTTGGGCACTCCCTAGGTAGGTGCTAGGAAGAAAATTACAACAGAAGAATCTCACGAGGAGACCAACCTATGCTGAAAGATGAATTAGCAGCCAAGTGTTTGATTAGCGGTACGGGAAATGCACATGGCCAATGAGCGTGAGTTTTCACTGAGGATGATCATATACTAATAAGAATGTCTTCACAAATTTTCAGCTCAAAAGAAGGATCCTAGGTGGTACTTGCTTTGCAAAGTACCACATTGGACAAAAATATGAATGTTGAAGCTGGGCTCAAAATAATGAATGGATTGAGCTGAAATTTGGTGGAGGATGGTTATTTGGACATAGGAAAGCACGGTAGAAAATTGATACTATTTGGACATGCCAAAGTGGTACTTCCTTCAAAATGCTCTTCTTTGGACAGAAACTTGGGAAAATTAGCGAGAGAAATTGGATGAATGAAATGAGCTCAAATTTGGTGTAGGCAAGTTACATTGGTATACTCATGCGCTGGTAAGTTTTTAGATCATTTGGGTAAGCCTAGCTAGTACTTACTTCACAAAGCTTCTCTCGAGGTAGAAACTTTGGAAATTTCATGAGAAGAATTTACCAAGAAAATAGAGCTGAATATTATCATGTGGCAATGATTTGGGCATGGAAGAGTGCTCAAAAAGTTTGAGGGTAATAGGAGGGGTCTAGAAAACACTTGCTTTGCAACGTGCCAATCTGGTAATAAAATATAAATTGAACCTGGGCTCACATAGATGATTTGACTGAGCTGCAATTTGGAGGAGGGTGATAATTTTGGAATATGAAGGAACTGTATAAATTTCATGACATTTGGATATATAAAAAAGGTACTTCCTTCACAATGCTTCTAGGTGGACAAAAACTTTGGAAATTTGCCGAGGAAGATTTGCTAGGCAAATGGAGTTGATTTTTGTCATGAGGCAATGATTTATATAGGAAAGAGTGCCCAACAATTTTGAGGGTAATCAAGAATATATAAATAGCACTTCCTTCACAAAGTGATGTTTTGAATAGAATAGGAAAATGAATATTGTTGAATTATTTGTACTAGGAAAGGAATGGTTTTTACATATTTGACGAAGATATGACCCAAAGAATTTATGAGATTTTTTTGGGAATTTTGGGAATGACAGAAATATAGGTTGCTTCACAGCCTAGGTCAAAAATTGACACATGGACATGACACATAGGCAAAACTGATTAGGTGGCATCTAGTCATAGCAATAAGTACCAATGCATCCACGTTCACAACCTCATGACCATTTATATTGGTCGTAATCAGGCAGAAATAAGGTCATGAACCACTCTTGTCTGCTTTATGACCATTTGGTGTAAGGCAATTTCAGGGTTTGAGCCCTCCAAGCGAAATGGCCGTGGATTTACGACCAATTCAGCTGGGGTCACTGAGAGAAGGTCACAAGTTGACATATTTCTTGTAGTGTAACCATGCTTGCTTATTTATCCTCATAATCTAGTTCTGCATAATACATTTGACTTTTAAACTCTGTCCGGCTTAATAGCAGAATCCTTAACCCGGTAGGTACCATTAGTCCCCTTATAAGCCGCCAATATGAATATCTGCATACTTCAATGTTCATCCTCCGGCTTAACTTGTCAGCCATTTTATAGCACTATCTTTGAATCAATGGTCCGGTTTAATAGCATAATCTTAGACAGGTAATGTTTCTTTCTTTTAGGCTTTCAATCTCAAAATGGGCAAAACTGTCACCGCTTGCAATTGGGTCATTTCCTGGGTCACTGAGGAAGATTTGAACGAATATGTTCAGATAGGCATCCTGGCCAAAAAGGACGCCATCCATTGGAGGGTCCCAGGCACTGAAACTGCTCTTGAGCCCAAGGATGGTGAAGTGCTTGTCTTTGTTGATCATATGAGCCGGGGCTTCAGCCCTCCCGGCTCAAAATTCTTCCGTGATGTGCTGCCATTTTTCAAGCTCCATCCACAAGATATTGGACCCAACTCTGTTTCGAACATCTGCAACTTCCAAGTCTTCTGCGAGGTGTACCTTCAACAGGAGCCCACCGTAGAACTATTCAGAGAGTTCTATTACTTAAACCGACATAACGAGTTCACAGATGGGCCCAGCCTAGAGATAGGCGGCATTTCTATACAGCGCCAGAAAGAAGCCACCTCCCCAAGTGCCACTCTTCCCAGTCATCCCAAAGATTGGAATCAGACTTGGTTTTATTGCAAAGATACTTCTCCAGTAGGGGAAAATCCCTTGCCGGGTTATCGCGCCAGCCGGCTTAGTAACAGACATTATCTTACAGATCACATTAGCATAGCAGAGCGAAAGAAATACATGCTAGTTTTTTCAAAGATCCGGGCCTTGATGGCCAACGGCTTGACCGGAATTGATCTGGTTCGATGCTGGGTCGCCTGGAGAGTCTTGCCTCTAAGCCGCCGGCCCGGCTTAATGTGTGAGTCAATCGACAAGTTAAAAGATCCTCAACGCCACTGTTCGATTGAAATGACTGACAAAGACATCAATAATATGACCAAGACTTTGTTGAATGAGAGCTTGGAAGACTGCAGCAAAGTCGGATTGAATCCTTTCTGCGTCCTTAACAAACCGCCAGCTGTAAGCTTTGAATCAAGTTTACACTTGAATCATATTTTCATTTGTACTGCCAGTTCATACTTATTCAATTTTTATAGGTCGATTCACCTTTTTGGACCAAGAAGCTGCAGGATAAAACGGCCAAGAAAACCTGGACAAAGAGCAAGGCTATCAAAAAGCCTGCTAAGAAGAAAACCAACCCCGCCGAGTTATTTAACTTGGACGATCATGAAGATGATGAGTCGGAGGTAGAACTTGATTCCCTTGGATCATTCCTTGTACATTTTATTGACAATGACCATTATTAGGATGATGCGGAGGCCAACCGTGCATATGATGAAGAGTTAATTACTCTTTCCTCTGGCTCAGATCCTCTACCAACACAGAAAACCCGACAAGCAAGCCGGAAAGTAAGATTTTCTCACCGTTTAGCTTACTTGGATCCAAACTTTCTTTTGAAGAAGCAACCACAAGAAGCTCGCAGCACAACCCGAAACAGTGGCGGTGGAATTTTATCCTTCGGCTTACCGAACACCCCAGCACCTCGCAAATGTCGACTGGAGGTTTCAACTATTTCTGACGGTGGAATTTTATCTGGTCGACATTTAGCTTACTTGGATCCCAACTTTCTTTTGAAGAAGCAACAACATGAAGCTCACCGCACAACCCGGAACAGTGGCGGTGGAAATTTATTCTTCGGCTTACTGAACACCCCAGCACCTCGCAAACGTCGACCGGAGGTTTCAACTATTTCTGACTTATCTTATCCAAAGGCGGGTCTTTTTCGACAACCTCTTAATCCGTTTGATTCAAACTATCAGGGAACGTCTCATTCCTCCTCCGGTGACTCAACTGGGACTGAAATCCCGGCCTTCGAAACTGTGCCAGGGTAAGGGTGTATTCCATCATTCGAAACTTCATGCCTGCCTGATATGCTGACATCTTTGTATTTCTTATTTTCAGTGGCATGGCCAAGCCTAGCAAGAAGGCGAAACTAAACAAACCAGCTGGCGATTCCAACCCTACTCAACCGGAAAAGCAATATCCAGAGGCCTCTGATCCAACCGCTGAAGCTACCATTGATGAACCGACACTAGAAGAGCACGACGTCACCACAGACCATATATACATTGAGCCGGTCACCACTAAGCCACCGAGTCCCATCAAGCCCACTAAAGAGAAAACTGACAATGTCATCATCACCGGGCTTGGTTATACAACGCCGGGTTGTTGGGTTTCGTAGTAATTTCAAAAAAATTCCTACGCACACGCAAGATCATGGTGATGCATAGCAACGAGAGGGGGAGAGTGTGATCTATGTACCCTTGTAGATCGACAACGGAAGCGTTAACTTGGTTGATGTAGTCGTACGTCTCCACGGCCCGACTGATCAAGCACCGAAACTACGGCACCTCCGAGTTCTAGCACACGTTCAGCTCGATGACGATCCCCGGACTCCGATCCAGCAAAGTGTCGGGGAAGAGTTCCGTCAGCACGACGGCGTGGTGACGATCTTGATGTTCTACTGTCGCAGGGCTTCGCCTAAGCACCGCTACAATATTATCGAGGACTATGGTGGAAGGGGGCACCGCACACGGCTAAGAATATGATCACGTGGATCAAGTTGTGTGTCTAGGGGTGCCCCCTGCCCCCGTATATAAAGGAGCAAGGGGAGGAGGCCGGCCGGCCCTATAGGCGTCCCAAGGAGGAGTCCTCCTCCTAGTAGGAGTAGGACTCCTACTAGGAGGGGGAAGGAAGTGGGGAAGGAGAAGGAAAGGGGGCGCCGCCCCCCCTCTCCTAGTCCAATTCGGACCAGGGGGGAGGAGGCGCGCGGCCCACCCTGGCTGCCCTTCTCTTTCTCCACTAAGGCCCATATGGCCCATTACTTCTCCCGGGGGGGGGGGTTCCTGTAACCCTCCGGTACTCCGGTTTTCTCTGAAATCACCCGGAACACTTCCGGTGTCCGAATATAGCCGTCCAATATATCAATCTTTATGTCTCGACCATTTCGAGACTCCTTGTTATGTCCGTGATCACATCCGGGACTCCGAACTAAGTTCGGTACATCAAAACTCATAAACTCATAATATAACTATCATTGAAACCTTAAGCGTGCGGACCCTACGGGTTCGAGAACAATGTAGACATGACCGAGACACGTCTCCGGTCAATAACCAATAGCGGAACCTGGATGCTCATATTGGCTCCTACATATTCTACGAAGATCTTTATCGGTCAGACCGCATAACAACATACGTTGTTCCCTTTGTCATCGGTATGTTACTTGCCCAAGATTTGATCGTCGGTATCCCATACCTAGTTCAATCTCGTTACCGGCAAGTCTCTTTACTCGTTCCGTAATACATCATCTCGAAACTAACTCATTAGTTGCAATGCTTGCAAGGCTTATGTGATGTGCATTACCGAGAGGGCCCAGAGATACCTCTCCGACAATCGGAGTGACAAATCCTAATCTCGAAATACGCCAACCCAACATGTACCTTTGGAGACACCTGTAGAGCACCTTTATAATCACCCATTTACGTTGTGACGTTTGGTAGCACACAAAGTGTTCCTCCGGCAAACGGGAGTTGCATAATCTCATAGTCATAGGAACATGTATAAGTCATGAAGAAAGCAATAATAACATACTAAATGATCGGGTGCTAAGCTAATGGAATGGGTCATGTCAATCAGATCATTCACCTAATGATGTGATCCCGTTAATCAAATAACAACTCATTGTTCATGGTTAGGAAACATAATCATCTTTGATTAACGAGCTAGTCAAGTAGAGGCATACTAGTGACACTCTATTTGTCTATGTATTCACACATGTATTATGTTTCCGGTTAATACAATTCTAGCATGAATAATAAACATTTATCATGGTATATAAGGAAATAAATAATAACTTTATTATTGCCTCTAGGGCATATTTCCTTCACGGGTAACCCTACTGCCTTATCCAAGCACAACGGCAAGGAAGAATTTTCTGCTGCCGATAAAGGCAAGTGGAAGGTAGACTTGGAAAGCTACACCCAGTTCGGCGCCCAAGAGATCCACTCTGGTTATTTGAACCGTCTGTATACCAGCCGTGATTTTGAAGCCGGCTTGGTCAATTTGATGAAGGAGCGCTATGAGGTAATCCAACAAAATCCTTCTCATAAATATATCTCTATTAGCTACCAAGCCTACAGAATATGATAGAATTGAATATACTGTAGACTTTCAGATAGTCACAAATAGATGAACATCATCACTAGTAGCCCCCAAGGGCCAGCTTAAACTATCAAGTTAAGCCGGGACTTCAATTAGTAGTAATCAATTTTGCATCTATAGCCCCCAAGGTCCGGTTTAATCAGTATGAATAAAATGGGACTTATCACCATGATTGAAAATATTATCCCAATATGTAGCCCTTATAAACCGGATCATATCATTTTACCCGGGTCAACAGATAAATTTGTCTTGAAAAGAGCAATAGGCATTAGCCCCCAAGTGCCAAGGAAATACTTGTATTGTGCTTGGGACTTCAAAAAGAGCCATGATCATAATCCCTTCCATGTTTGTTCATGTTGCAAGCTGAACTAACTAAGAAGGATTCCCAAGTCAACGACCTGAAGGCCAATATGAAAACTCAGCAATCTGAGATGTCCAAGGCCAAGTCAGAACTGAAGACTACACATTAAGAAGTTGAAACAAAGCTTCAGCGCTAATAAAACTGGCTTGAAAACCAAGAGGGCGGCCTTATTAAAGAGAGCGGAGGATGCCGAAGCACGTCTTAAACCGGTCACTCATGAGTTGTCCAGTTTAAAGCATCAAATCAATAATATGATGTCATCCATCTTTAATAAGCATCAAATCAATAACTCCTTTCCACCAGCAGACATATCATAACCATCAGCTGGCTTATCAAAATCTTTACTGATACAGGCTCCCGAAGCATCAAGTTGGGCTCAGACATGCGTATCAAGCTTAAGGCTGTCTACACTCTTGTAGAACAGCTATACGCTGGCGCTCAACGGTCCATTGCTACTACCATTCATAAGAAGCATCCACCTACCCTCATCAAGGAAACATTGGAGAGGCTATCAGTGCTGCCCTAGAGGATTGAGGAGCTAAAGCGAGCATTTGCCAGAGCCGGCGCCTAGACTGCCTTAAGCCGGGCAAAGGCATGGCAAGTCGATCTTGATCCTAAAGATTTGGCCAATGGTTGCCCGAGTGTAAAAGAAGACGGGTCTCCCTTCACCATCGATGAATTTGCAGAAATAGCAAGAGCAATGCGTGTGTTAGCAAGTAAGCTGGCTGAAGAGACCAATTTATCCTAATACCAGGTGGCTTATGATGCGGAGAACAAGAAGATGAAGGCGTTGGTTCATCAAGAGGTGGATCTCATCCCACCGACGCGTAAGCACACCTTCACTCCTGGCATTGATCCATGCAGCCTTATTGACGATGAAGCTGTGTTTAGAGCTTTGACCGGTATCAACTAGTCTACGCCTGACTTCCAGCCAATGGATAATCAAGGAGCTGAAGAAGAAGCGCAGGATGAGCCAGAGGCTTCAACCCGCCAAGAGTAGAAGTCTGAACTCATAAGCCGGTCTACCGGTTATAGCCTGTGGATGCCATGCTTCAAAAACACTTATCCTCTTTGGGTTGTTAGATGCCTTGTAATAGGCTAGTTAAAACAATGATCTGTCGTGCCATCGTGCATGCTTTATTTGCATAACACTTTGGATCCATCATGTGAAGATCTACCACTTATGCTGATTGATATCATCAATTGTACATACCATGTTTATCAATTTCCCTGCATGTAAACAGATAACAGGTGCCCTGGTGGTTTACCCCAGGGCGGGTCACAATACCCCATATATAAACCACTGATGACTAAAAAGTCCATAATCAGGGCTGGTTTATCAAAACCTCATATAATCATAATAAAAGAAATATCATATCTGTGATATTTATTCAAACTGCCGACTTATCATGCATCGCGTAGTAAGGGTCACAACCCAAAGATGAGAGCACAACGCTCTCTTCACTATATTCATATCGCCGGCTAATCACGCCATATGCAGCAAGGGGTAACATCCCAAAACTTAGAGCCAGAACTCCAAGCACATAATCATCATACACTGGCGACTTAAAGTCCAAAGCCAGGCTGGGTGCTACCTCTTAAGCATGCCTTGGTTTTCCCTTGAAGAGGAAAGGATGATGCAACAAAGCAGCGTAAGTATTTCCCTCAGTTTTTGAGAACCAAGGTATCAATCCAGTAGGAGACTATATGCAAGTCGCCTAGTACCTACACAAATAATCAAGAACCTTGCAACCAACACGATAAAGGGGTTGTCAATCCCTTCACGACCACTTGCAAAAGTGAGATCTGATAAAGATAATAAGATAAATATTTTTGGTATTTTGTTGTATAGATTGGAAAATAAAGATTGCAAAATAAATAGTAAACTATAACTATAGATCGGAAGCTTATATGATGTAAAGTAGACCCGGGGGCCATAGGTTTCACTAGTGGCTTCTCTCAAGATAGCATGCATTACGGTGGGTGAACAAATTACTGCCGAGCAATTGATAGAAAAGCGCATAGTTATGAGAATATCTAGGCATGATCATGAACATAGGCATCACGTTCGTGTCAAGTAGACCAAAACGATTCTGCATCTACTACTATTACTCCACACATCGACCGCTATCCAGCATGCATCTAGAGTATTAAGTTCATAAGAACGGAGTAATGCATTAGGCAAGATGACATGATGTAGAGGGATAAACTCAAGCAATATGATATAAATCCCATCTTTTTATCCTCCATGGAAACAATACAATACGTGCCTTGCTGCCCCTGCTGTCACTGGGAAAGGACACCGCAATATTGAACCTAAAGCTAAGCACTTCTCCCATTGCAAGAAAGATCAATCTAGTAGGCCAAACTAAACCAATAATTCGAAGAGACTTGCAAAGATATCAAATCATGCATATAAGAATTCAGAGAAGAACCAAATAATATTCATAGATAATCTTGATCATAAACCCACAATTCATCAGATCTCCGCAAACATACCGCAAAAAGTATTACATCGAATAGATCTCCAAGAACATCGAGGAGAACTTTGTATTGAGAACCAAAGAGAGAGAAGAAGCCATCTAGCTAATAACTATGGACCCGAAGGTCTGTGGTAAACTACCCACACATCATTGGAGAGGCTATGATGTTGATGTATAAGCCCTCCGTGATTGAATCCCCCTCCGGCAGATAGCCGGAAGAGGCCCCCAGTTGGGATCTCACGGGTACAGAAGGTTGCGGCGGTAGAAAAGTGGTTTTGTGGCTCTCCTGGATGTTTTTAGGGTACATGGGTATATATAGGCGAAAGAAGTATGTCAGTGGAGCTTCGTGGGGCCACGCGGGTGGGGGCGCGCCCCCTGCCTCATGGAAGCTTCGTGGACTGTAACACCCACGATGCGGCTATATCTCCCATGTGTCGGAGCACGACTTAGAGGCATAACCACATTGTAGGCATGTCGCAAGAGGGGTAATCTTCACACATCCCATGTACTGAATAAGAAAAAGGTACATAGTTGGCTTACAATCGCCAGTTCACACAATACATGAATATAGCATTACATCATCCAGATACTAACAAGGTCCAACTACGGAACCAAAATAAAAGAAGACCACCCCTAACGCTAGATCCCCGATCGCCCCGACTGGGCTCCACTACTGATTAACTGGAAACGAAACAACTCAACGCACGCAATCTTCATCTAGCTCCTCCTTGAGCTCGGTTGCGTCACCTGCACGGTATCACCGGCAGCTGCAAAACTGGTTTTTTGGAAGTAATCTGTGAGTCACCGGGACTCAGCAATCTCACACCCTCGCGATCAAGACTATTTAAGCTTATGGGTAGGAAAAGGTATGTGAGGTGGAGCTGCAGCAAGCACTAGCATATATGGTGGCTTACTTACGCAAATGAGAGCGAGAAGAGAAGGCAAGCACGGTCGTGAACTAGAAGTGATCAAGAAGTGATCAAGAAGTGATCCTGAAACTACTTACGTTCAAGCATAACTCCAACACCATGTTCACTTCCCGGACTCTGCCGAGAAGAGACCATCACGGCTACACACGCGGTTGATGCATTTTAGTTAAGTTAAGTGTCAATTTCTCTACAACCGGACATTAACAAATTCCCATCTGCCCATAACCGCGGGCACGGCTTTCAAAAGTTGAAAACCCTGCAGGGGTGTCCCAACTTAGCCCATCACAAGCTCTCACGGTCAACGAAGGATATTCCTTCTCCCAGGAAGACCCGATCAGGTCGGAATCCTGGTTACAAGACATCTCGACAATGGTAAAACAAGACCAGCAAAGCCGCCCGATGCGCCGACATCCTGATAGGAGCTGCACATATCTCGTTCTCAGGGCAACACCGGATAGGTCAAGCTACGAGTAAAAACCAACCCTCAAGTTTCCTCGAGGTGGCCCCGCAGGCTGCCCATTTCGGACCAACACTTAGAGAAGCACTGGCCCGGGGGGGGGGGGTTAAAATAAAGATGACCCTTGAGTCTGCAGAACCCAAGGGAAGGTGATAGGTTGTTAGTACAAATGGTAAAACCAAGGTTGAGCCTTGCTGGAGGAGTTTTATTCAAAGCGAACTGTCAAGGGGTTCCCATTATAACCCAACCGCGTAAGGAAAGCAAAATCAAGGGACATAACACCGATATGATGGAAACTAGGGCGGCAAGAGTGGAACAAAACACCAGGCATAAGACCGAGCCTTCCACCCTTTACCAAGTATATAGATGCATTAATTAAATAAGAGATATTGTGATATCCCAACATATCCATGTTCCAACAAAGAACAAACTTCATCTTCACCTGCAACTAACAATGCTATAAAAGGGCTGAGCAAAGCGGTAACATTGCCAAACAACGGTTTTCTAGGACAAGGTGGGTTAGAGGCTGAACATGGCAATATGGGAGGCATGATAAAGCATGTGGTAGGTATCGCGGCATAGCAATAGAGCGAGCAACTAGCAAGCAAAGATAGAAGTGATTTCGAGGGTATGGTCATCTTGCCTGAAATCCCGCAAGGAAGAAGAACGAGTCCATGAAGAAGACAAACGGACGTAGTCGAACGAATCCTCACAAACGCAACGTTATCGGAACCAACCTGAAGAAGCAACACCGGAAAGAAGCAAACAACATAGTAAACAACCACCACATAAGCATGACATGATGCACAACCAAGTATAATGCATGTTCGGATTAATGAGGCATGGCATGGCAAAGTGCACAAGCAATTCTACAAATTAAGTGGAGATCAATATGCAACGAGTTGCATATTGACAAAACACCACAACAAGTTATTTAGTTCAATTCATTTATGTGCTCAACAATATTAAATGTTGTTAAACATGGCAAGAGGTGAAGCATATGAAAACTACCTATCTAGGCAAGTTTAAATGAGGCCGGAACAACGAACAACAATTCCGGTAAATCCCCATATGCATTAAGCAATTTGGTGCAACAACAATTTCAAACATTTTAATGTTATTATCATGATGCGAATGACATGAGCAAGTTTTATGCAATATTTATGAAAATGTTGGCATGTTATAAGATATGTGGCATTTTGTCATCGTGGTGGAAAGAAAGGGTGCCATGGTGATGAATCTGAAAATGATGCCACGACAACATATCGGTTCCGGTAGCTCACAAGGATACCAGTGCAAAAGGAAGTGGGAGTGAGTGTGTCATGCAAGATGATGGGGTGATCCCGGTTGCCGGGTTCCCACGGGTGGACGACATGGCAACGAGGAACTCGCAAAGAACAACTCGGACACGGAGCAACACACGGTTCAACTCATACATCGGAAGCATTCGGTCCACGGGCGGTCGTCTCGGGGTTATACCTTCGAAGCATGCGTTTCAGGTGGAATGAGTTCGTAGTGGAAGTAGTTGTTCATGGGTCTACGAGGGAAGTAGTGGATCACGTTCGTTTTCGGAGAGGTACTTGACGAATCCAAGGTTTCCGAGGGCGACAATAGTAGAACTTGGCGAATCCGAGTTCTTCGGAGGTCGTCATCGAACTTGGTCAAATATACGATGTGGGTAGACGTTCACTCGACAGCCTTCGGCGACGGTAGTTGTACACGGGTCTTCGGCCACGGAAGTAGTCGTACACGTTTTCGTAGAGGTTCGGGGTCAACGACACGGAACTTGACATCCATGGGGTTTCCGAGGGTCGACGGTATTAGTACTCGGTCGTAGCCGTTCGAGTCATCAGTAGAGGGACTTGACGGATTTGAATCCCTTCGGGGTTGTCATGGTATTTGGGGTCTTCGGACTTGCCGGTCACGCCGAAACGAAGTGGTACTTGGTACAATCCGCATAGTCGTGCACTTGTCATCGAGGGACTTGATCATCTTGACAAAACAAAGGGGTACTCGTCAAAACCATGTTCTTCGGAGGTGGACGGTACTTGTCAGGTCATCATGTAGACGTACTTTCGGAGAGGAACTTGTCGCGTCCCAAAATGAGCAAGGCAAAAGCCCTCGTTCAAGGGCGCTCGAACTTGACGAAAACCATGAACGATTCTTGGAGTAACCTGGTCTTGGAGAGGCCTATGGAAAAGAATTTGGCGAAAACCCCCGAAGGCGCTGCTCATTCGTTTGAAAGAGAAAGAAAACAGCAGCAGCAACAGGCATCACAGACACCGTGCGCGGTCGCCCGCAGACGGCCGAAGATGCAGCAGCAAAAGCAAAACAGCAGCAGCAGCTCCAGAAACTTGATAGCGCGTGAGGGAGGAGGTCGAGGACGCAGGCGGGGCAGCGGTGCTGGCGACAGTCGAGGACGACGGCTCCGGTCAGCGAAGCACGGGTGCAGGGAAGGCGGAGTTCCTGCTTGGGGAAGCGCAGGTGATGGGCGCCGTGGTGCTCTGTTGCAGGGTGCCATGGCGGGGAGGCGACGAAGAGGATATGCTCTGGGCGCGGCTTGCTCGCCGGCAATGCCTGGAGGCAGAAGTCGCCGGCGCAGGGAGGTGAGGTAGCAGGCCGGTGCCGGGGTTGGCGCGGTCGGAGGACAGGGCCGCGGGGCGGAGCTTGGCGGCGTCTTCGGTAGCAGGAAGGCGCATCCCTGGCGACCGGCGTGAGGAGGAGGCCGGAGAAGGAAGGAGGCGCGCTGAGGAGGAGCTGCGGCGCCTGGGAAGCGCTGGTGGCCTCCGGCGGCACCGGATCAAAGGCGGAGGAGGACGCGGGACGTCAGATCGGGAGGCGGCGACTGCGCTCGTCCCTGGCGGCGCGAGCAGGGAAACGAGAGAGAGGGGTCGAGCGAGAGGTGAGGAGGGGATCGGGCTCCTAGCGGCTAGGTTTAGACATGCACCGGCTGGGCTGCAGGCAAGGGTTAGGTGGGCCTTAGGGCAATTGGGCCGCCTGGCTGGGATGGGCTCTCTCTCCCTCTATCTTTTCTCATTAACAGAAGAAAGAAAAGAAAGAGAGGAAAGAAAGAAAAAAAGGAGAGAAGAAAATGGACGAACAAAGAATCTGGGCACGGGGATTATTTTCACGGACTCGTAAAAGTGTGCACGGTCCACGAAAAATAGGAGAGACAAGATTGAGAGATGTCATTCAAACTCATTTGAATTGATCTAGGGCTTGGTTATAGAAGTGTCCAAAAATGTTGAGGTTTTTGGTGGAATTCCGGAAAACGACGAAAGAATTTGCGGACAAAGTTCGAGGTCAAGAAGCAAGATAACAAAGGCATGGGGAAATTTTGCAAGTGTGTTTTAGGTGATTCCATAAGAATGGATTTTTTATCATAGCTCCCTAATATCGAGAGGATATGTTATAAAGAGAATCACCATGTGAATTCCCTCGGTTTAAATGGATCGAAGATACATACGGTTTATTTGGTTGAGTTAAGAAAAAGAAATGACATGATGCAATGCACACGATGCAAAGATGAATGCAAAGAACCAAACAATTCACACAATGAAACCCGGAAACCCTGGAAGGCATCTGAAGCTCCGGTCTTGGGGCGTTACAACACTCCACCACTATGAGAGGGTCTCATCCCGAGATGTAGGATGGCACCGGAGGGAAAAGGAAGAGGAAGATAAGAGGTAAAACTAAGTTGCTTCTTTGACAAATGAGTGAAACCAAAGAACCTTGAAAAGTTGAACAACTTGAAAGGAATAATACCACAGAGGTGATTGAAGTTGAAAAACACTCCGTTAGTAACGAGGAACAAGGAAGAACAAATTCGGACAGCACTCCAGTTGAAAAGAGATGCAAGACTTGATAAGGCGAAAAGATCTTACGCAGAGGACAAAACACTTCGGTTAAATTGATTAGCAAGAAAAGAACACGATCCTAAGAAAAAACAAGAAGATGGGTTGAAGAGAGCAACATCACAATGCCTCCGGAACGAAAGAGTAGAAGTTGGATCATCGGAACAAAAGAACAGAGAAGAAAACCACATCTTCTACCTCAAATGAGCTTGAATAGCATCTTTAGGAGAAGGGTCGAACGGCATTGTTGGAAAACCAACAACGAAAAGAGTAAGCTTGTTGTGGGCTTATACAAAACATCTCGAAATTATGAGGTGAAATTCTGCCACTAATGGAAACAATAGATTGGATTGATATAAACAAGAAGACGAGAAACTTATTTCATCGGGAGGATAGATGAAGAACTGGGTCATTTATGAGCACCATAGATATCAACAATCCTTAGGGAAGGCTTTAGGTGAAATATAACCCAAGATAAAACCAAATAAGAAATTGATGGATTTAAAATACCTCATTCTTGATAACTTGTGAATCATGAACCACGGAGGGAAAACATCAAGAATGACATAACACCATCTCAAAAGATAAGCAAAAAAAGAATTGCACCTCGGAATGCAAGAAGGGAAAAACTTGAAGTATAGTTTGTCGGATCATAGCTTCGAGAGATATCTTGGAGAACAATTGAAGAGTGAAAATGATCCTTGACGAACCACCATGTATAACATCCATGAAGAACTCCGGTAACAAAAGGATGATCAAACGAAAAGAAGTATGAAAAGAATAAGGTTGAAGCCTTGCAATGATTTAGATGGAGCTTCGCGACGAGATAAAGTGGAAACTTGGAATACCGGAAGAAAAGATAAAGCATCTCGAACTGAGAATGCGATATGATAAACCACTCCGGAAAGCAGGAATTAATCACTTGGATGAACAAAAATAAGAATTATGTTATGCGTATCCTTCACCAATTTAATTGATGACAAGCAACGGATTTGGCATACTACTTATTCTCGTAGAAAGGATTAAGATAGATATAGCGCCAACTTGGGAAAGTCTTCAATGAACCACCGGTAGGATTTGGGAACAACGAATGAATAAATACAATAGCAACGGAAGAGAATTCTTGAACGAACCATCATAAGAATTGAACAAGAAAAGTAGCAAAAGCATAATTCACCGGGAAGAATTGGAAAATGAATGAAGATACTTGAGAGAATTTTAGATACAAGTGAAACGAAGAGATCCCGAGCTGATTAGAGAATACTTGGATGATGCATCGGCAAGATTTAGAGAACGAGAGCTGAAAGCTGAGGGTGAATAAGCCCGAAATGATGGCCTTCGGAGAATCAAATTGAAAAGAATCTTGAATTGCTCCGGATGGGTGAAAAGAATTTTCACAATCGAAAACAATTATGAGAGGATGGCATCAAGCTAGAACCATGAATCTTCAAGAGAACGGACCAAGATTTAAGAGAAACTCTTCTTCGGTATTCAAAATCTGAGAATTACGACGAGAAACACCACCATGAATTATTTAGACACTCCAGAAGAATCAAACGCGAAGAGGTTGAGCCAACGATGAGAAGAATTTGACCGATCTTGGAGAACCACATATGACTGATGATAATTCATTCTTACGTCTAACTTTGAGTAAATTTGAGGATAGCTCCGGGAAAATAGAAGAGTCAGGTAAGATACTAGGAAAAGACCTGTGGGTTAGGGCCCACTCAAAAGATGCACCATTGAAAAGATTGCTTGAAAAATAGAGATTGCACCAGTTGAATTAAATGGCTTGAATGAGATAACAACCTCGAAATGGGTTGAGCGGATCTTGAATGAAAAGACGAGCCTTCTGAGATATCTTCAGCACTCCGGAACAAAAGAATAGCGAGAAGAGGATGATTATGAGGTGCACCGTCATGAGAAAACATTTGAAACGAGGAAAATATATGATCGACAAAGCTTGTATTGGATCCACCAGAGAAGAAAAAGAATGTAGAATATTGAACTTGTAGCTTCCTTAGCATCTTCCCGAGAATCACCGGATAAGAACATTGACGAAAAAGAATGGAGAGGCTTCCCATCAATAAAAAGGATAGTTGAATAAGAAAACCGAGTCCTTGAAGAAAAAGGGTTGGGAGGGTGGGAAAACAAAGACAACTTAGGACGGATGAAACAAACAACGTTGAGAAGACTTTGAGTTGATCTTGTGGATGTTGAAATGAACGGATCCACTTGAAGAGAAACACGCCGGTTGAAAAGAATTGACATGACAATCTCAATAAACGAGAAGGATTAGTATTCACATAGGAATATAGGAATATGAGAACACCGCTTAGGAAAGGTATGGAATCAACATTTGACATTGAAGCAACTCGAATACAACAAACCAAAACAAAAACAAAGGATTGGCTTGCAGAATAAGCCGGAACAAACATATGATAGAGATTTCATCCGGAGTTTTCGTGGTGGGGCCCACACGGGCTCGATCGTACAGCACCATCATGTACAAGGCAGTGCACATGACATATGAAGCGTCCCCGAGTCGGCATAGCCAAGGACTCTTTAAGACACAACGAGACCACTATAAAACCAACTGTGGATGGGCGGACCACTAGACGTCGAACCCCAATCTCATATCATGCATCTATCGGAAAGATATCCTAAGAGCTACTTGAATTCCCACTTATAAACTCCCGAAACTTTCCAGTTATGCAATCAGGTGTTGGGGATACAGGGGAAGCATAATATCTCACCCAAACTAACAAATCCTACATCCAGCTGTATCCATCCTTCAACACATAACCAAGAAACCTTCGGAAATCGTTTACCTCAACCTTCGAAAAGCATCTGTTATACGAGTTATGGAAATACTCCCAAACTCCCGCCCCAATACTGGGTGGCATCGAGGTTATCTCACCAACAACTGCATAAAAAAGATTTTCGATGTCGGCGAAACTCAGGTATTCCAGAACTGCAACGATAAAATTGTGACGACAACACCTCGGAGCTCAACTCCCCGGGACACTGCCACAACCCCTAAATGTCAGGAGGCACCAAGAACAATGTTCTCGTCACAAAACCATCGGAACGATTCCAAGATACCCACGTGATCCTAATTTTTTTAGTGAAATTTGAGAAGAGAAGAGTCAAAACTCTACGTCAGGATGCCTCACCAGAGCGACAAAGGGACTGAGGAGTAAAAAGAATCCTACTCTCCGATATATATAATCCTAAAAGACTCAAAACATTTTTTCTAGACTCAACAACGCCAGCGATTCGATCAAGCAGGGGGCTCCTATGTCGGGGAAGGCTCTGATACCAACTTGTAACACCGACGATGCGGCTATATCTCCCACGTGCCGGAGCATGACTTAGAGGCATAACCGCATTGTAGGCATGTCGCAAGAGGGGTAATCTTCACACATCCCATGTACTGAATAAGAAAGAGGTACATAGTTGGCTTACAATCGCCACTTCACACAATACATGAATATAGCATTACATCACCCAGATACAAACAAGGTCCGACTACGGAACCAAAATAAAAGAAGACCACCCCTAATGCTAGATCCCTGATCGCCCCAACTGGGCTCCACTACTAATCAACTAGAAACGAAACAACTCAACGCACACGATCTTCATCTAGCTCCTCCTTGAGCTCGGTTGCATCACCTGCACGGTATCACCGGCACCTGCAAAACTGGTTTTTGGAAGTAATCTGCGAGTCACGGGGACTCAGCAATCTCACACCCTCGCGATCGAGACTATTTAAGCTTATGGGTAGGAAAAGGTATGTGAGGTGGAGCTGCAGCAAGCACTAGCATATATGGTGGCTAACTTACGCAAATGAGAGCGAGAAGAGAAGGCAAGCACGGTCGTGAACTAGAAGTGATCAAGAAGTGATCCTGAAACTACTTACGTTCAAGCATAACTCCAACACTGTGTTCACTTCCCGGACTCCGCCGAGAAGAGACCATCACGGCTACACATGCGGTTGATGCATTTTAATTAAGTTAAGTGTCAAGTTCTCTACAACCGTACATTAACAAATTCCCATCTGCCCATAACCACAGGCACGGCTTTCAAAAGTTCAAAACCCTGCAGGGGTGTCCCAACTTAGCCCATCACAAGCTCCCACGGTCAACGAAGGATATTCCTTCTCCCAGGAAGACCCGATCAGGCTCAGAATCCCGGTTACAAGACATCTCGACAATGGTAAAACAAGACCAGCAAAGCCGCCCGATGCGCCGACATCCTGATAGGAGCTGCACATATCTCGTTCTTAGGGCAACACCGGATAGGTCAAGCTACGAGTAAAACCAACCCTCAAGTTTCCCCGAGGTGGCCCCGCAGGCTACCCATTTCTGACCAACACTTAGAGAAGCACTGGCCCGGGGGGTTAAAATAAAGATGACCCTTGAGTCTGCAGAACCCAAGGGAAGGTGATAGGTTGTTAGTGCAAATGGTAAAACCAAGGTTGGGCCTTGCTGGAGGAGTTTTACTCAAAGCGAAATGTCAAGGGGTTCCCATTATAACCCAACTGCGTAAGGAACGCAAAATCAAGGAACATAACACCGGTATGACGGAAACTAGGGCGGCAAGAGTGGAACAAAACACCAGGCATAAGGCCGAGCCTTCCACCCTTTACCAAGTATATAGATGCATTAATTAAATAAGAGATATTGTGATATCCCAACATATCCATGTTCCAACAAGGAACAAACTTCATCTTCACCTGCAACTAACAACGCTATAAGAGGGGCTGAGCAAAGTGGTTACATAGCCAAACAACGGTTTGCTAGGACCAGGTGGGTTAGAGGCTGAACATGGCAATATGGGAGGCATGATAAAGCATGTGGTAGGTATCGCGGCATAGCAATAGAGTGAGCAACTAGCAAGCAAAGATAGAAGTGATTTCGAGGGTATGGTCATCTTGCCTGAAATCCCGCAAGGAAGAAGAACGAGTCCAGGAAGAAGACAAACAGACATAGTTGAACGAATCCTCACAAATACAAAGTTATCGGAACCAACCCGAAGAAGCAACACTGCAAAGAAGCAAACAACATAGTAAACAACCACCACATAAGCATGACATGATGCACAACCAAGTATGATGCATGTCCGGATTAATGTGGCATGGCATGGCAAAGTGCACAAGCAATTCTACAAATTAAGTGGAGATCAATATGCAACGAGTTGCATATTGACGAAACACCACAACAAGTTATTTAGTTCAATCTCGTTTATGTACTCAACAATATTAAATGTTGTTAAACATGGCAAGAGGTGAAGCATATGAAAACTACCTAGCTAGGCAAGTTTAAATGAGGCCGGAACAACGAACAACAATTCTGGTAAATCCCCATATGCATTAAGCAATTTGGTGCAACAACAATTTTAAACATTTTAAATGTTATTATCATGATGCGAATGACATGAGCAAGTTTTATGCAATATTTATGAAAATGTTGGAAAGTTATAAGATATGGGGCATTTTGTCATCGTGGTGGAAAGAAAGGGTGCCACGGTGATGAATTCGAAAATGACGCCACGACAACATATCGGTTCCGGTAGCTCACATGGATACCAGTGCAAAAGGAAGTGGGAGTGAGTGTGTCATGCAAGATGATGGGGTGATCCCGGTTGTCGGGTTCCCACGGGTGGACGGCATGGCAACGAGGAACTCGCAAAGAACAACTCGGACACGGAGCAACACACGGTTCAACTCATACATCGCAAGCATTCGGTCCACGGGCGGTCGTCTCGGGGTTATACCTTTGAAGCATGCGTTTCGGGCGGAACGAGTTCGTAGTGGAAGTATTCGTTCATGGGTCTTCGAGGGAAGTAGTGGATCACGTTCGTTTTTGGAGAGGTGCTTGACGAATCCAAGGTTTCCGAGGGCGACGGTAGTAGAACTTGGCGAATCCGAGTTCTTCGGAGGTCGTCATCGAACTTGGTCCAATACACGATGTGGGTAGACGTTCACTCGACGGCCTTTGGCGATGGTAGTTGTACACGGGTCTTCGGCCACGGAAGTAGTCGTACACGTTTTCGTATAGGTTCGGGGTCAACGATACGGAACTTGACGTCCACGGGGTTTTCGAGGGTCGACGGTATTGGTACTCGGTCGTAGCCGTTCGAGTCATCCGTAGAGGAACTTGGCGGATTTGAATCCCTTCGGGGTTGTCGTGGTACTTGGGGTCTTTGGACTTGACGGTCACGCCGAAACGAAGGGGTACTTGGTACAATCCGCGTAGTCGTGCACTTGTCGTCGAGGGACTTGATGGTCTTGATAAAACAAAGGGGTACTCGGGAAAACCATGTTCTTCGGAGGTCGACGATACTTGTCAGGTCATCATGTAGACGTACTTTTGGAGAGGAACTTGTCGCGTCCCAAAATGAGCAAGGAAAAAGCCCTCGTTCAACAGCGTCGAACTTGACGAAAACCACGAACGGTTCTTGGCATAACCTGGTCTTGGAGAGGCCTATGGAAAAGAACTTGGTGAAAACCCCCGAAGGCGCTGCTCGTTCGTTTGAAAGGGAAAGAAAATAGCAGCAGTAGCAGGCATCGCAGACACCGGGCGCGGTTGCTTGCAGGCGGCCGGAGATGCAGCAGCAAAAGCAAAACAGCAGCAGCAGCTCCAGAAACTTGATAGCACGTGAGGGAGGAGGTCGAGGACGTAGGCGGGGCAGCGGTGCTGGCGACGGTCGAGGACGACGGCTCCGGTCAGCGAAGCACGGGTGCAGGGAAGGCGGAGTTCCTGCTCGAGGAGGCTCAGGTGATGGGCGCCGTGGTGCTCTGTTGCAGGGTGCCATGGCGGGGAGGCGACGAAGAGGAGATGCTCTGGGCGCGGCTTGCTCGCCGGCAATGCCTGGAGGCGGAAGTCACCGGCGCAGGGAGGTGAGGTAGCAGGCCGGTGCCGGGGTTGGCGCAGTCGGAGGACAGGGCCGCGGGGCGGAGCTTGGCGGCGTCTTCGGTAGCAGGAAGGCACGTCCTTGGCGACCGGCGTGAGGAGGAGGCCGGGGAAGGAAGGAGGCGCGCTGAGGAGGAGCTGCGGTGCCTGGGCGGCGCTGGTGGCCTCCAGCGGCACCGGATCGAAGGCGGAGGAGGACGCGAGACGTCGGATCGGGAGGCGGCGACTGCGCTCGTCCCTGGTGGTGCGAGCAGGGAAACGAGAGAGAGGGGTCGAGCAGGAGGTGAGGAGGGGATCGGGCTCCTAGCGGCTAGGTTTAGACAGGCACCGGCTGGGCTGCAGGCAAGGGTTAGGTGGGCCTTAGGGCAATTGGGCCGCCTGGCTGGGATGGGCTCTCTCTCCCTCTATCTCTTCTCATTAGCAGAAGAAAGAAAAGAAAGAGAGGAAAGAAAGAACAAAGGAGAGAAGAAAATCGACGAACAAAGAATCTGGGCACGGGGATTATTTTCACGGACTCGTAAAAGTGTGCATGGTCCACGAAAAATAGGAGAGACAAGATTGAGAGATGTCATTCAAACTCATTTGAATTGAACTAGGGCTTGGTTATAGAAGTGTCCAAAAATGTTGAGGTTTTTGGTGGAATTCCGGAAAACGACGAAAGAATTTACGGACAAAGTTTGAGGTCAAGAAGCGAGATAACAAAGGCATGGGGAAATTTTGCAAGTGTGTTTTAGGTGATTCCATAAGAATGGATTTTTTTATAATAGCTCCCTAATATCGGGAGAATATGTTATAAAGGGAATCACCATGTGAATTCCCTCGGTTTAAATGGATCAAAGATCCATACGGTTTATTTGGCTGAGTTAAGAAAAATAAATGACATGATGGCATGATGACATGATGCAATGCACATGATGCAAAGATGAATGCAAAGAACCAAACAATTCACACAATGAAACCTGAAAACCCTGGAAGGCATCTGAAGCTCCAGTCTTGGGGCGTTACACGTACTTCCAGACTTGTACTCCAAGTCTCCTCGGTTGAATTTGTTCCAAGAAAGATCCTCGCGAAGGTTTCGTTCCGTTTGGATTCTTTTTGATATTCCTTTTCTGCAAAACACTGAAATAGGCAAAAAACAACAATTTGCACTGGGCCTTCGGTTAATAGGTTAGTCCAAAAAATAATATAAAAGTGCATATTAAAGCCCATTAAACATCCAAAATAGATAATATATTAGCATGGAACAATAAAAAATTATAGATACGTTGGAGACGTATCAAGCATCTCCAAGCTTAATTCCTGCTCGTCCTCGAGTAGGTAAATGATAAAAACATAATTTTTTATGTGGAATGCTACCTAACATAATTTTCAATGTAGTTTTCTTTATTGTGGCATCAATATTCAGATCTGAAAGATTCAAGATAAAAGTTTAATATTGACATAAAAACAATAATACTACAAGCATACTAACCAAGCAATTATGTCTTCTCAAAATAACATAGCCAAAGAAAGCTCATCCCTACAAAATCATATAGTTTGGCCATGCTTCATTTTCGTCACACAAAATGCTCCCATCATGCACAACCCCAACCAAGCAATTGTTTCATACTTTAGTATTCTCAAACTTTTTCAACTTTCACGCAATAAATGAGCGCGAGCCATGGACATAGCACTATGGGTGGAGTAGAATATGATGATGGAGGGTTGTGTGGAGAAGACAAAAAGGAGAACGTCTCACATTGACGCGGCTAATCAATGGGCTATGGAGATGCCCATCAATTGATGTCAATGTGAGGAGTAGGGATTGCCATGCAACAGATGCACTAGAGCTATAAATGTATGAAAGCTCAACAAAAGAAATTAAGTGGGTGTGCATCCAACTTGCTTGCTCACGAAGACCTAGGGCATTTTGAGGAAGCCCACTGATGGAATATACAAGCCAAGTTCTATAATGAAAATTCCCACTAGTATATGAAAGTGACAAAATAAGAGACTCTCGATCATGAAGATCATGGTGCTACTTTGAAGCACAAGTGTGGAAAAAGGATATTAACATTGCCCCTTCTCTCTTTTTCTCTTTTTTTGGGCCTTATTTTTTTGGCCTTTCTTTCTTTCTTTATTTATTTCCTCATGGGACAATGGTCTAATAGTGATGATCATCACACTTCTATTTATTTACAACTCAAAAATTACAACTCGATACTAGAACAGAATATGACTCTATATGAATGCCTCCGGCGGTGTACCGGGATGTGCAATGATTCAAGAGTGACATGTATAAAAATTATGAGCGGTGGCTTTGCCACAAATATGATGTCAACTACATGATCATGCAAGGCAATATGACAATGATGCAACGTGTCATAAAAAATGGAACGGTGGAAAGTTGCATGGCAATATATCTCAGAATGGCTATGGAAATGCCATAATAGGTAGGTATGGTGGCTGTTTTGAGGAAGATATAAGGAGGTTTATGTGTGAAAGAGTGTATCATATCACGGGGTTTGGATGCACCGACGAAGTTTGCACCAACTCTCGAGGTGAGAAAGGGTAATGCACGGTACCGGAGAGGCTAGCAATGATGGAAGGGTGAGAGTGCGTACAATCCATGGACTCAACATTAGTCATAAAGAACTCACATACTTATCGCAAAAATCTACAAGTCATCAAAATGAAGCACTACGCACATGCTCCTAGGGGGATAGATTGGTAGGAAAAGACCATCGCTCGTCCCCGACCGCCACTCATAAGGAAGGCAGTCAAAGAACACCTCATGCTTCAAATTTGTCACACAACGGTTACCGTACATGGATGCTACAAGACATGCAAACCTCAATACAAGTATTTCTCAATTTCACAGTTACTTAACTAGCATGACTCTAATATCACCATCTTCATATCTCAAAACAATCATCAAGTATCAAATTTCTCATAGTATTCAATGCACTCTATATGGAAGTTTTTATTATACCCATCTTGGATGCCTATCATATTAGGACTAATTTTATAGCCAAAGCAAATTACCATGCTGTCTTAAGAGACTCTCAAAATAATATAAGTGAAGCATGAGAGATCAATAATTTTTATAAAATAAAGCCACCAGCATGCTCTAAAAAGATATAAGTGAAGCAGTAGAGCAAAATTATCTAGCTCAAAAGATATAAGTGAAGCACATAGAGTATTCTAATAAATTCCGATTCATGTGTGTCTCTCCCAAAAGGTGTGTACAGAAAGGATGATTGTGTTAAACTAAAAAGCAAAGACTCAAATCATAAAAGACACTGCAAGCAAAACACTTATCATGTGGTGAATAAAAATATAGCCTCGAGTAAAGTTACTGATAGACGAAGATGAAAGAGGGGATGCCTTCCGGAGCATCCCCAAGCTTAGGCTTTTGGTTGTCCTTGAATTTTACCTTGGGGTGCCTTGGGAATCCCCAAGCTTAGGCTCTTGCCACTCCTTGTTCCAAAATCCATCAAATCTTTACCCAAAAACTTGAAAACTTCACAACACAAAACTTAAACAGAAAATCTCATGAGCTCCGTTAGTATAAGAAAATAAACCACCACTTTAAAGTACTGTAATGAACTCATTATTTATTTATATTTATGTTAAACCTACTGTATTCCAACTTCTCTATGGTTCATACCCCCCGATACTAGCCATGGACTCATCAAAATAAGCAAACAACACATGAAAAACATAATCTGTCAAAAACAGAACAATCTGTAGAAATCTGGAGGTTTCGAATACTTCTGTAACTCCAAAAATTCTGAAACATTAGGAGGACCTAAATAATTTGTATATTGATCTACTTCAGTTGGAATTGGTATTTTATCGCTCTCTGGTAAAAAATGAAAATTATTCTTGTGAGGGCATACTTTCTGTTTTTTTCCAGCAAGATCAAGCAACAATCACCCAAGAAGATCCTAAAGGCTTTACTTGGCACAAACACTAATTAAAACATAAAAAACACAATCATAACAGAGGGTAGATGGATTATTTATTACTAAACAGGAACAAAAAGCAAGGAACAAAAATAAAATTGGGTTGCCTCACAACAAGCGCTATCGTTTAACACCCCTAGCTAGGTATTCTAGGAGTTTAGTAGCTTCTCCTAAAGTGATTTCCATATAAGTGCCTCCCGCGGCCGAATCTAAAAGATTTCTAGAAGCAAAATTCAATCTAGTATAAAAATTCTGTATAATTATCCATAAATTCAAACCATGTGTAGGGCAATTACATATCATTAATTTCATCCTCTCCCAAGCTTGTGCAACATGCTCATGGTCAAGTTGCTTAAAATTCATAATATCGTTTCTAAGAGAGATGATCTTAGCGGGAGGAAAATACTTAAGAGATAAAAGCATCTTTGCACTTATTCCATGAATCAATACTATTTTTAGGCAAAGAGAACCAAGTTTTTATCACGATCTCTAAGCAAAAACGGAAATAGCTTCAATTTAACAATATCATTATCCACATCTTTCTTCTTTTGCATATCGCACAAATCAACAAAGTTGTTTAGATGGGTAGCGACATCTTCACTAGGAAGGCCGAAAAATTGATCTTTCATGACAAAATTTAACAAAGCAGCATTAATTTCACAAGATTCAACATCAGTAATAGGAGCAATCGGAGTGCTAATAAAATCATTGTTGTTGGTATTGGAAAAATCACATAATTTAGTATTATCTTGAGCCCTCGTGACAAACAATCAATCCAACACACAAGCACACAAGAAGCAAGTGAAAAGAGATGAACGAAAAAGGGGCGAATAAAATAGCAAAGTTGAAGTGGGGGAGAGGAAAACGAGAGGCGAATGGCAAATAATGTAATGCGAGGGATAAGAGTTTGTGATGGGTACTTGGTATGTCTTGACTTGAGCATAGATCTCCTCGGCAACGGTGCCAGAAATCCTTCTTGCTACCTCTTGAGCATGCGTTGGTTTTCCCTTGAAGAGGAAGGGTGATGCAGCAAAGTAGCGTAAGTATTTCCCTCAGTTTTTGAGAACCAAGGTATCAATCCAGGAGGAGACTACACACAAGTCGCCTAGTACCTACACAAACAATCAAGAACCTTGCAACCAACGCGATAAAGGGGTTGTCAATCCCTTCACGACCACTTGCAAAAGTGAGATATGATAATGATAATAAGATAAATATTTTGGTATTTTTGTTGTATAAATTGGAAAATAAAGATTGAAAAATAAATAGTAAACTAGAATTATAGATTGAAAACTTTTATGATGCAAAGTAGACCCGGGGCCCATAGGTTTCACTAGTGGCTTCTCTCAAGATAGCATGTATTACGGTGGGTGAACAAATTACCGCCGAGCAATTGATAGAAAAGCACATAGTTAAGAGAATATCTAGGCATGATTATGAACATAGGCATCATGTCCGTGTCAAGTAGACCGAAACAATTCTGCATCTACTACTATTACTCCACATATCGACCGCTATCCAGCATGCATCTAGAGTATTAAGTTCATAAGAACGGAGTAACGCATTAGGCAAGATGACATGATGTAGAGGGATAAACTCAAGCAATATGATATAAACCCCATATTTTTATCCTTGATGGCAACAATACAATACGTACCTTGTTGCCCCTGCTGTCATTGGGAAAGGACACCGCAAGATTGAACCCAAAGCTAAGCACTTCTCCCATTGCAAGAAAGATTAATCTAGTAGGCCAAACTAAACCGATAATTCGAAGAGACTTGCAAAGATATCAAATCATGCATATAAGAATTCAGAGAAGAACCAAATAATATTCATAGATAATCTTGATCATAAACCCACAATTCATCGGATCTCGGCAAACACACCGCAAAAAGTATTACATTGAATAGATCTCCAAGAACATCGAGGAGAACTTTGTATTAAGAACCAAAGAGAGAGAAGAAGCCATCTTGCTAATAACCATGGACCCGAAGGTCTGTGGTAAACTACTCACACATCATCGGAGAGGCTATGGTGTTGATGTAGAAGCCCTCTGTGATCGAATCCCCCTCCGGCAGATCGCCAGAAGAGGCCCCCAGGTGGGATCTCATGGGTACATAAGGTTGCGGCGGTGGAAAAGTGGTTTCGTGGCTCTTCTGGATGTTTTTAGGGTACATGGATATATATAGGCGAAAGAAGTACGTCGGTGGAGCTCCGTGGGGCCCACAAGGGTGGGGGCACGCGTACCCCCCTGCCTCGTGGAAGCTTCACGGACTTCCAGACTTGTACTCCAAGTCTCCTGGGTTGCGTTTGTTCCAAGAAAGATCCTCGCGAAGGTTTCGTTCCGTTTGGATTCTGTTTGATATTCCTTTTCTATGAAACAGTGAAATAGGCAAAAAAACAACAATTTGCATTGGGCCTTCGGTTAATAGGTTAGTCCCAAAAGTAATATAAAAGTGCATATTAAAGCCCATTAAACATCCAAAACAGATAATATAATTGCATGGAACAGTCAAAAATATAGATACGTTGGAGACGTATCACCTGGTTTAACAATACCCTGGATAGATTCATATATGAACCATAAGGCAAACATGGCCTTTATCAGTTTTAAACCATGTATCAACACGGTACAAAAGATCAATCTCAAAAAATCAGATAAAAACCAGAAAAAATAGAAAACAAGGCGTTCATAGGCTGCCAAGCCTGCATGCCAAGCGTTATTCAAGGGCTACGCAACCGCTCAGTTAAACCTTAATTCAAACCTCGTAAGCCGGACCTCACATGACCAATCGCCATTTTATCTTTGACAAATTCAGGGTCTTTTTTAAAAGATTGATTATCAAGAGTACGGTGAGTCATTCCAGGATTACCTGGTCAGAGTGGCAGGCAAAACAAAGGTAGGATAACCTCGATTTTTTGGTAAATACACCTGGCGTCCAAACCTATTACAAGGATGAACAAAGCTCTGTTCATTAACAAGAAGCCCCCATGTAATATCTCATTCCAGGCATATAAGCCGGATCAGTAGGGTAGTCATAGCTATGCTCAATGAGAAGGAAGCCCCCAAGTATTTTGTAATCATGGCGTACAAGCCAGATCAAGAGGGTAGTCATAGCTGTGCTCAATAAGCAGGAAGCCGCCAAGTGATCGTATGAAGTGACAATAAAGACTCATATTCTCATAAATGAAATGACAAAGGCCCTAAATTATCAAGGATGTTGGCTTTATTATATTCATCATAATATATACATTGATAGACATATGTACATCACAAGAGCCTGTGGCTCAAGTGTAATAAGGCCGAAGATGAGCAATATTCCATAGCCGGTTGGTCTCCTCCTCCGACGTGTGTGAGTCCTTGTGGTCGCGAATATCGATAAGGTAGTATGACCCATTGTTTAGATTTTTGCTGACCACAAAGGGCCCTTCCCAAGGTGGGAATAATTTGTGCATGTCAGTTTGATCCTGGATGAGCCGGAGCACCAAATCTCCTTCTTGAAAGGTCCTGGTTTTAACCCGTCGGCTGTGATAACAACGCAGATCTTGCTGGTAAATCACTGAACGAGCCGCCGCATGGTCACACTCCTCATCCAATAGGTCAAGAGCATCCTGACGTGCTTTTTTATTATCAGCTTCAACATAAGCCGCCACACAGGGCGAATCATGACAGATGTCACTAGGGAGAACCGCCTCTGCTCCGTAAACCATGAAGAAAGGCGTGTAACCCGTAGATCTGTTGGGGGTAGTATTAATGCTCCATAACACCGAAGGCAATTTCTCTACCCAACAACCCGGCGTCCTCTGCAAAGGGACCATAAGCCGGGGCTTGATGCTTTTCAAAATTTCTTGATTTGCTCTTTAAGCTTGGCCAATGGGCTGGGGGTAAGCCACAGATGACACATCAAGACGAATATGCTCCCGTTGAAAAAATTCTTTCATAGCACCTTTGGACAGGTTAGTGCCATTATCAGTTATGATGCTATGAGGAAAGCCAAAACGAAAAATCACCTTTTTGATGAACTGAACTGCTGTTCCCCCGTCACACTTACTGACTGGTTCTGCTTCAACCCACTTTGTGAACTTGTCAACCACCACCAAAAGGTGGGTCTTTTTGTCTTTGGACCTTTTAAAAGGCCCAACCATATCCAGCCCCCAGACTGCAAATGGCCAAGTAATTGGAATCATCCTCAATTCTTGAGCCGGCACATGAGCTTGTCTTGAAAACTTCTGACAACCATCACATTTACCGACCAAATCCTCTGCATCAGCATGAGCCGTCAGCCAATAAAACCCCTGACGAAAAGCCTTGGCCACGAGAGACTTAGAGCTGGCATGATGACCACAATCTCCTTAACGAATCTCTCGTAGAATCTCACGACCCTCCTTAGGAGAAACACAACATTGAAACACCCTTGTGACACTGCAGCTGTGCAACTCTCCATTGACAATCGTCATTGACTTAGACCGCCGGGTTATCTGCCTGGCCAAAGTTTCATCTTTAGGTAACTCACCCCGGGTCATATAAGCCAAATATGGAACTGTCCAATCAGGAATAGCATGAAGAGGCGCCACCAATTGTGCCTCTAGGTCAGGAATAGCAAGATATTCCTCTGTAGGCAATTTGACTGAAGGGTTATGCAGAATATCAAGGAAAATGTTAGGTGGCACCGGCTTATGCTGGGATCCTAACCGGCTCAAAGCATCAGCCGCCTCATTCTTCCTGCGATCCACATGTTCCACTTGATAACCTTTGAAATGACCAGCAATAGCATCAACCTTGTGGCGGTAAGCCGCCGTGAGTGTGTCCTTAGAATCCCAAGTGTCTAAAACTTGCCGAGCCACCAAATCTGAGTCACCAAAACACCTCACCCGACTTAGATTGATCTCTTTAGCCATCCGAAGACCATGGAGCAAGGCTTCATACTTAGCTTCATTGTTAGTACAAGGGAACATCAACCTTAAAATAAAACAAAATTTCTCACCTCGTGGGTAAGTCAAGACAACTCCAGCCCCAAACCCTCCAACCGCATGGATCCATCGAAGTGAATAGTCCAATATGTGTTATCCGGCTTCTCCTTAGGCATTTGCAGCTCAGTCCAGTCATTGATAAAATCCACGAGTGCTTGAGACTTGATAGTCGTCCGAGGCATATACTTCAAACCATGGGGTCCAAGCTCAATGGCCCATTAAGCTACCCTGTCAGCATCCTGGGATGGGGGTACCCAGACCTGCCTGCCTGTGGCCCATGACGTGGCTCCATCAGCGGCCTGGTATGGCCCATCATCTGCAACGACAACTCAAGACCCTCGTGAGGGGCCAAGCCTCACGAGGTGGTCGACGCCAAGGCCTCCCTGGGGGTAGCCTCGCCAGACTGGCTCCCGAGGAGCGGAGATATCTATGCAAGGGGCACCTCACGAGGTTCACATGACGTGATCCATGACGTCCAAGGCCAGGCGTGCGCCAGCGGGCGCAGTGTACCAGTTTCCTCTTTGGTGCTAAAGAGGCAGGCGCAGGCGAGGAGTCCCGAGGCATCAGGCAAAGGTTTCCATATCGGTGCAACAAGACCAAGGCCAGCGGGACGGTAGGACGGAGGTCACCACAGATCCCACAACAGCATCACCACCAGAGCCTTTGGCAGGCGAAGACCACCTTTTGTCAGGATAGCTTGTACTAGTTGTCCCCCTTCAAACTTGGCTATTGTCGGATCCCTTCCCACCTAACATTTGGGAAGAGGACCAGGGCCTCTATAAATAGGGCTAGCCACCACCATAGCAATGGGACGGATCATTCAGACCATCCTCACATACACTAGCTCATCGAGCTCAAGAACACCTCTCCTCAAGAGGCAGTTCATCCATTGTACTAGTTCATCCCTAGCCCTCGAGGCAATCCACCACCACCATCACACTGGAGTAGGGTATTACACCACAACGATGGCCCGAACTAGTATAAACCTCTGTGTCTCATGTTCCTTGGGTTCGTGGAGCTAGGCTGTGGGATCATCGAGCGAGCGAGTTAGAGAGGAAGAATACTTTGTGCGCACTCCTGTGTTCAAACCTCAAGGATTTGCCGGAACTCACGATCCAACATTTGGCACGCCAGGTAGGGGTGCGCCGAAGCTTCTTCTCCGTCGATCTACCTGCCGTCACTCGACGGCTTCGATGTCTGACGATCCAAGGACCCATGCCGACCACTGGGCGGCTTGGCCCGCTCGGGCGCTGCCATCCGCACAAGAAGACCAAAACTTCGCGCTCCAGGTGGCCCGCGCACCGCCCAACGCCCGCTGGCGCGAGCAGTGGGGGCCGGCGCCCACCGCCCTCGCGTCGCGGTGCATCCACGCAGCCGCGCGATCCTCAGGTTACGCGGCGGCAACAGTGCCGCACACCCGACGGGAGTAGGCGAACATGCGAGCCGCGCTCATCGTGGCATGGGAGTTGCTGCGGTGCAGATTCATGGAGAGCGGCCGTGATGCACTACTGGAGCAAGTTGCTGAACTACTGGATGCTGCCTGTAGAGGTACCCTACCTTTCTGCTCCTGGACACACCCCAGGTTGTGGCGGAGGCGCGTGCAAGGCCACGTCGAGCTCATGCGCCCGCTGGGGCGTCAGGGGGATCCGACGACACCAACACATGCCTTGGCACGGGCCGTCCTGCCCCGACCACACCATCACTAGGTGGGACGAGCGCTGGCGGCCCGTCG
>NC_041380.1:442394469-442498926 GCF_002162155.2 Triticum dicoccoides | reverse complement strand
ACATAGTGGCCGCCAGGGCCAAACGCCTCAACTGGCGGCTCAAGGCGCGGGGCACCTAGGTGGCAGTTCTAACAAGGCGACCACGGACGCCTACGTGCCCCGCATGGTGAATCTGGAGTACCTACCGGGGGAAGGCCCCAATCCGTTCCCTGGACCAGGAGGGGCAGCTGGAAGGCCCGGGGCGCGGGCCTTCCACGAGCCACCCGGAGGCTTCGCCGAGCCCCTCAGCTATGACGACGGTGGGGTACAACCGATATCTCAGGAGCAAGCTTACGCTAACCCTGAACTGTAGGAGAACCAGGTTGCAGTTGTAGTTAGAGAACTCAGGGCAGTGGCCCTGCCCCTGGCAGGGGTGGTGCTCTGGGGGTTACGTGGGAGAGGCCGGGAGCCGAGCCCTCCCCCGCGCCACATGGAGCAAGGTGTTGCACGGAGGTAGGTCCTCTGCCGGGGGAAGCGATCGCAAGCCTCCCCCCGGCAGAGGGCCCGTGGTCGCCAAGGGCGCCGCGAGCGTCCCCCTTGCCCCTTGGTTTCGTCCTGGTTTCTGGATGCCCCAATGGTGGTCGGGGATGGCGCAGGGCGGGGCCCTCGCCTGGCGATATGAAGTAAGGCTCGCGCTTTTGAAGGTCTCCACTCGTGACACTCTCACGTAATAATGAGTGGGGCTGTACATGCCCCGGAGTCTCCGGAGTGCCGCCCTCGGGCCTCGAGGGCTCCCGCCCACATACTAGTGGAAGCATCATGCTCCGCACTGGCATCGACACTGTCCCACAATGACTATGCTCACAGCCAGTGAAAGCACTTAGCTCCATGTTGGTGGGAAGACAAGAAGACTAGCTAGGTGCCGGATGCGGCCATTCGCTTTCATCTCCTTTTCTGTAGCTCGATTTGCCGCTTTTTGGATCTGAACTTGGAATCTTATTTTCGTTGTCAAGTTGGGGGGAGTCTTCTTGCTCGAGTGAGTTTCTTGCGTTTTGGTTGCATGATCTGTCTCGAGGCTTGCGCCTGCTGCCCTTCCCCTGCGAGCGCCTCGCGAGCGGGGGATGGGCGTGGTATGCGCACAACAACCATGCTCAGGCGGTCCCGTATGGTGGCAACCTCCTCCTAGGACCAAGAGCGCAATCGCCGCAAGGCCATTGCGCACACGCCCTGCCGAGGTCTGGCACTCGCTCCTCGCGAGGCCCTCTTAGGCAGACCAGCAGGCTCCTCGGGAGATCTAGCCCTCATGAGCCCCCGGGGGCCCCTCTCAGGAGCAAGGCGCGTTGACAACCACAAAACTAGTACAAGGCCCGCTGGGGCAAGGTAAATTACAGCAGCAGAGCCTGCCGAGGGGCTCGTGCACATACATAAGCACGTTCAAGTCTAGCCTGAAAAGAAAATATAACAGTAATTTACTTACACGAGGGGCTCCCCCTCCGAAATGCTCTCATGCCTCTAGGGGCCATGTCCAAGTCTTTACGTGCATGCTAAAGCAAAGGAGCACGAGCTCAATCAGACATGTCACTCGCGGCGTCACCCGGATCACTCTCGTGTCCACTGTTGGCGCTGTCACTGGCATCGTCTTCCCCGTCATCAACCACGCCGCCTTCGTCCGCCACAACCACCACTGCATCATCCTCGGTGGCGAAGGCCCTGACCAGAGTGTCCATGTTATCGTCCACCCAGCGCGCCAGGTTGTCCCGGATGGCCCCGGGCACTACGGCGATGGCTGCGTCAAAGTTGAAGCGGGGATCGATGTTCTGGAGATGGCTGAAGACGTGGGAGAACGCGCGCCCAATGAGGCCTTGGCTCCTTTCTTCAACAAGCTTGTGAGCCCTCGTGACCCGATCCTCCAGGCGCGTCACGACATCCGTAAAGAAATGGAGATGGCTGGCATAGTCTTCCTCGTGGGGGTGAGGGGCGCGCTCCTCGCAGATGGCGCCCACTGCCCGGTTGGCCCTCACTCTGAGGGCCTGGAGCATGGGAGCGTGCTCACGCTGCAACGTCTACCGACGACACGCCTCCTCCCAGTTCTGCTGCACGAGGGACTCGACGACATCAACCCGCCGTTGGAGCGAAAGCATTTCAGCACGCGCGGAGATCAGGGCCACCATGGCGGTCCTCTCACGCTGCTCCACTTTGTCTAGCCTTGACCTGAGGGCGCTGGCCATGCCTTCAGCCTTGGCCTCCAGGAGCTTCAACTTCAGGTCATGCACATTGGCAAGATCCGCTGAGTCTTCGCCATCCTGTGGTCGACCTCCTCCCGGATCCCGGCCTCGTGTGCGTTGACGGCGTCTTCAACCAGGGCCACCTGGCGCTCCCTTGTCTCCAACCGTTCAAGCTCGAGGCTGCGCTCCGAGGCCTCCAGCAGCAGCGCCTCCTCGTGCTCTAGGATCTCTTTCTCTTCGGAAGGTGCCCACTTCATCGATGCCAAGGCGGTCATGTGTCAGGACCCCGACTCAATGCCATATCGATCTAGCATGTAACACCTCATATCATTTTGCGGCCTCACGCACGGTATTCCCACGGGTGTCGTCTTACCTTTGCCCGGGACCGTTTGTGTCTTTTGGCACACGTATATGATAGTGTCGCTAGCATCCATATGATAAGGAGCCCGGGCTGACATGGCTAGTCGTAAACCCAAAGTGGCACAAACCTACAGGGACAGGCATCCATGACCCAGCATCGAACGTGTCGGTCATCAGCAAGTGAATCCAGGCTGTAGCACTGGGCTAGAAGGACTCCGGTGAACCGGGCTGTAGCGGGCTAACAGGACTCCGGTATTCATCGCGTGACATTTCCCTGAAGGGACAGACACAGGAACGACGAAGGACACATGCCGGCCAGCCTAAGTGTTCCGGAGCAGTAGCAAGCTACCATGGCTCAGTGGAAACACCAGGAGACATTTCCCGGTAAGAGAGGCTACCAAGGATAAACAACTAGGTTGTCAGATCCCACACATACCAAGCATTTCAATATCATACACACAATATGCTCGATATGTGCAAATACAACATGGCATCACAACATGACTCTACAACTCAAGTATTTATTCAATAGGCTCCGAGGAGCGAGATATTACAAACAGGGGTCTCATGACCCAACATTCAGAGCATACAAGTCAAAGCACAAGCGGAAGCTATCATGTCTGGGTACAGACATCTATAACTGAAAAAGGCTGAGAAGCCTGACTATCTACCAGATCCTGCCGGGGCACAAGATCGTAGCTGAGGTAACAAGCTAAACGTCGAAGTCCACGCGAAACTACTAGTGAGACCGAAGTCTCTCTGCAAAAACATAAAATAGGCAACCGTGAGTACAAATGTACCCAGCAAGACTTACATCAGAACTAACTACATATGCATCATTTTCAACAAGGGGATGGTGGGGTTTAACTGCAGCAAGCCAGCTTTGACTCGGTGGCTATCCTAAACTACGACTACAAGCGACTCTTTTGAGGTGGCGCACACGAGTCCACATATTCACCATATCAATACACCACTATGGATCCACTCCCGTCTCCCTACGAGAGCGCCATCCATAGCACTCACGCTTATCTTGCGTATTTTAGAGTATCCACTTTCACTTGTCTATGAACTGATATAAGCAACCCAGAAGTCCTTTTCCGCGGACACGGCTATTCGAATAGATGATGTTAACCCTGCAGGGGTGTACTTCTTCATACATGTTTCCACCACTTAGCGTCTGCACACGACATGTGCTCGGCAGACTTCAAGCGAAAGCCGACGTGGGTGTAGACCACGACCTACCTAAACACTCAAGTCTCTAGTCCAGGTTTATCGCCTATTCGGGTTCCATCCATGAGGAGATCCGGCCGGAGTTTCGCTCACAGCCCCAAACGATGTGAACAGGGTTCCGTGACACCAAACGGGCGCCCGGTATACCCGGCCACGTGCCTACCGCATCACAGCCCACCCCTCCGGTCAGCGCTGTCCACGGCCTCCAGCATACTACAAACACCAGAAACTACTTGCAACTCCTGGACAGAGGACGAGGGTGAATAAGAAGTCGAGCGGGGTCATATTTCAAGGCCCAATGTATGGTAGTAGCTGAATCATGGATCACAAACACAGAACTCAGTTCCTGAGGACGGCTGCAATGAGACAACCCACCATGTACTCCTACATGGCCTCTCACCGACACCTTTTACCAAATCGTGTTCACACACTTAGTTCACACGTAGTAGGACATGTTCACGCACCTCTGATTCATCCCCGATGAATCAGACCTGACTCAACTCTAAGCAGTAGCAGGCATGACAAACAAACATGAATGAGTAGGCACAACAGGGCTCAAACAACTCCTACTCATGCTAGTGGGTTTCATCTATTTACTGTGGCAATGACAGGTCATGCAAAGGATAAAGGGGTTCAGCTACCGCAGCAAGTAACAGATGAATCGGTGTTGTCCTAATGCAGTAAAAGAGAGCAGGAGCGAGAGAGTGGGATTTTATCGGAATGAACAAGGGGGTTTTGCTTGCCTGGCACTTCTGAAGATAACATTGAGTCTTCATCAGTGTCAACGATCACATCGTCGGTACAACGTCTACCGAGGGAGAACAACACCGGCAAACACAGAAGAAACACGATCAATGCAATGCACAATATGATGCATGCTATGACATGGCAATATGAATGTGTTTTGGGCTAATGCATCTAGCAACAGATTAAATGAAGTTGGTTTGAATACAAGATTCAAATTTAAACTCCATATGTGATTATTCAAATGCCATTTAATTGATTTGTGCATACAGCAGCTATAAGTTGTTCTAACATGCATGAAAATGGTACAGATGGATTCCTTGAATTTTTCTGATAATTTTTCATATATAAATTATTTAATTTGGAGTTACGGTTAATTTCCTATGATTTATTGAAGTTTAGGGCATTTTCCGAAATTTCCTGAATAATAATAAATCCAGAAATGAATTATGGCGTCAGCACCACGTCACTGTGACGTCAGCAGAGTCAACTGGGCTGGCTTGGGTCAAACCTGACGTGTGGGGGCCACACGTCAGTGACACAGGACCTAATCCCGGTCAAACCCAGCGCTGACTGGGGTTTGACCAGGGGTGGGGCCCACAGTCAGTGGCCTAGGGGGTTGGTTAGTGCGTCATTAGTGGCTAATGACAGCGCCACGTCACTGGCCACCGTAGGTCGGCCGGCGGCGACCGAAACGCGGCGGATGTTCACCGGGGTTGCGCTACGGGCGGCGGCTGGACGCGCGAAGGCCACCAGAAGGTAGCCCGTACACGGCCGCACCTAGCTGGCTGCACGAGGGGCCGCGGGGTGGCCGGAGACGACGGTGGCGAGCACTTCCGCGGTGGCCGGAGTTCGGGCTGGGGCAGGGACGCGGCTGCAGCGCTCGTGCGAGCAAACGGAGTGGAGAGGCATCCTCCTGGAGGCGCCAGGAGCGTGTCAGTGCCCCTGGTGCGAGCAGGAGAGGCTCGGGAACGCGGGCTCGCCGGCCATGGCCGACGGCGGCCTCGGGTGACCTCGGGGCTACGACTAGAGGGCGGGAGCAAGCAGGGGGGCAGAGGGGAAATGCTCAGGGGCTCAAGGTGAGTTCGAAGAGAGGGTCGGCGTGCTCGGGGAGGCGACGGAGACGGCGAATCGGGCCGGCGATCTTCGATGCCCGTCGGTGAAGATGGCGGCAATGGCGTCACTGTAGGGCTCCTGGTGTTGCTTGGAGCGGTGGGGAGGAAGAGTAGGTCGAGGCAGAGCTTTGGGAGGCGTCGGGGAGACGAGGCGGTGGTGGTGGCCGCGGCGAACGGCGTCGGTGGCGACGGGGCTCCGCTCGGTGGAAGAGAGAGGGAGCCAGAGAAGGGGGGGAGAAGGCACGGGGAGAGTGCGAGGCCTGGGAGGGTGCGTGGCGTCACGGACGGGGTCCAGGGCGACGAGAGGAAGCAGGAGGTGGCCAGGGGAAGCAGGAGGTGGCCGAGGCCTCTCGGGCGCGCGCCACGCCTCGGTCCTTCTGGCGAGGAGGAAGACGACAGGGGGAGTGGAGATGGGCTGGGCCGTGCTGGGCCAGGTAAGTGGGCGCCAGGTAACTTCCTTCTCTCTCCCTCTTTTATTTATTTCTGTTTTGTTTTGTTTTTTTATTTAGTTGCCACTGAATTCAAATTCAAACAAATTTGAAAACAGTGCCAAAACTCCCCTGGATATTTTAAGTCACTTAATGGACTTTTTCACAAATACAAAAAATATCTCAGGTCATTTGAAAATATATTCATTATATATTATGAATATAATTCCAAATTCAAATAGAATATGATTTAAATTCAATGCTCAAAATATTCCTCAAAAATGTTCATTATTTTTGGTTTGGTGTAAAACCCTGGCCAAAATATAACCAACATTAGTTAAGGCCATTTTGGAATCATTGAATGCATTTTCCAGGGTTCTTTTGCCCTGCTTTTAATTAAAGTTTTGAGGCTTCAACAATCCTCAATTCATGTTTCAGAAATTTAAATATGATGCCTGGATGAAGATGCAACTATCTACAAACAATATTCTAGGGCTGTGACAACTCACCCCCACTAAACAAAAATCTCGTCCCGAGATTCAAGCGTAGGGTAAGGTGAAGGGGGAACGCAAACTAGCACAATCTTCACGATCCAGGTTGCACTTCAATTGAACGTTGATTCAATCACCATCTTTGACTCGAAGTCTTCCTCTGAGAACTCCAACTAGCATGACGAGAAGAGGAAAGGAAAACTCTAGAAGAATCTATCTTCTCGAAGATCAATCAACCTAGGATCAGCTCACAAAGTGAGTCGTAGCAACATCTCTTGAGCTGAGACGCGAAGCATACATCTGAAGAGATGGAGTGAGACAGATGATGAGGGTCACTAGGTAGACAACAATTCCACACTTAAGAAGGTGGTAAAAGATTGTCAACGTAGCGAGGAGTTGAGTTGCCATGATACCACAACGATGCACCTTAGAGAAGGTGACTCGTAGAAATATCCAAGTGGCAAAAAGAATTACCTTTGATTTAAAGATCATTGAAACTCTTTAAACCAGCCTAAGGCAATTCTCGAGCAATCGTTTGGAGGGGGTCGGTAGAGTGGCATGCTCGGATTTGGATGATGTGGATTACCTTGTTGAAGACAACGTAATGGATGAATTTGCTTATCACCGGAAATGGAAGAGACCCAAGGTAGAATGGCACATTGGCGGTGCAAACTGGGAACAAAATGCAAATGCTGGGAATGATTCTGGTAACTGGGGAGAGGCTCATCAATAGAGAGTGAATTCACTGTTTGAAAAGGTCATAGCATTGCCGAGGAAACTGAGGGGAATCCCAGTTAGAGCCGATGATAACACGTAGCGCTTGTACGTGCTCTCAAGAACTTGAGCAATTCCATAATCATCAAGGTTTTATCAACATCTGTGTCAAGGGTCCGGTAACACAACTTACTACAATGATGAAGGGTGATGGAGGATGCAGATGCAAGGAAGATAACACCTTCTCAGATTTCACCCTTGGCGGGGCCAAGGAAATAAAATCTGGATGATCGACCGAGAGACATTTAGCACTCCACTTCTAATGTTCTCCTTGATGTGCTAGTGTAACCCATTCATAGATATGGTTTGATATCTAGAACATCAAGTAAAAAGGTCGGACTTCGGGATCTCAGAAATCCATAGGGGCAACTAGGGAGTAAATCCTACGAAATCCCTATGGGGGGGGTGGCCAACTTCCTCAAACAAGATACTATAATAATAGGTCTACCGGATGGGTGTGTTGGCCACGACATCCACCTTACCGGTTATCGAGAGACCAATATTATAGTTCTTGGGGAAATGTTCCAACCATCATATCTGCCTGAGATTCAGATCTGGTTGGTGTCAGGATATTCCAGGCTCATCGAGTCTAGGAAGAAAAATGAAAGTTTGCAACACAAATCGACGAGATGACGTTGCGGGATTCTCGGGAGATGAACTACGATAGCAAGTTCCAAAACATGAGCTGGTTCTGCTACAAACATGTGAACACGTTTTACCAGACAAGCATGCCCACATGGTAGTCTTACAATAAAACACTACCGAGTTCTGGTTGGGAACCATCAACGAGGATATCGAAGTTCTTTCATAAGTCCGGATTAGCTCTTATGAAGATACTCCTTCTCCTTGAACAAATCAGTCAGTGGCTTGGTGTGCTAGGATACACATATGGAATGAAGGTTGCAAGTCTCCAGACCACAGAATACTTCGCACGTGTGCATGACTGACTTGCGATGATTCCAGAGGAAGCAACATTGACTTTCTTGAGTCCACGGCGGCAACTTGCATCAAATGCACATGAACTAGAGGAAGTCACTTCTTACATCCGAACATATGCTTCATGAGCTAGCATGAACAAATGCTTTCAAAAGTTTCCAACACTAGCTTAATGTTCAGCAAAATTATGGGGAAGACAAGGATGTTGTCAATGGGCACAACAACAATTCATCTGGGTTTCCTTTTAAAAGGAATTCCATAGTTAAGTGAACAAGTGATAGCATTGGTCAGACCCAAAAGATATAATGGTGTATGCTCGAGGGATCAACCACGAGTAAGACAACATTATGAATATCGTTGGTTCTGGTCTGATTGGATGATAGCCCATACTCCAATCAAAGGTTGGATAAAAATGATAGGTCCATTAACTGATCACAGGGACCAATCGATGAAGATATCATCTTTCTTCAACACACACTACACAAGGATATCCCTTTGGAATGAACTAAGTCAGGCAAGCTTTTATCTTCCAACTCTCCAAGTTGTTGTCTAGCTTAACCAACTAGCTCAGGGATATCTAACACCGATTCTTGGAGAGAAGGTGGTTCACAAGAAACCAACTTGATCATGAGCTCAACATAATAGTCAGGGGACAACCTGGTAATACTTCCGAGAAGATATTCGGAAAATCACGAACCACCGATATGTTACTAAGATCGAGGACAATCCTGCTTTTCAGGGCAAGACGATATGATCAATAGGGCAAGGATTTGAAATAATCCTAACTCATCGATCGAGGAGTGAACCAGGAGAATGGACTAGGTAGCACGATCAATCTTAGAATGATGATTCACTAACCAACATGCTAAGAATGAAATTATTGTCCTTTAACTACCAAACAACGGAGTTGCTAGCAGTATTGATTTCACACGCCATGATTCATTTGTCGGCATTCCGGTTACAATAACACAGGAACCGAGGAATGAACAATGATGGCAAAAGTATCACTGTACCAAGAGTTCATAGGATGGTGTGCAATTCCTATAACAATCCTGATATAAAAGATGGTAATACTCCAAGGTAGAACAGAACCAAAAGCTGGATTGACATTTTGATCTGCGGAGTACAATTGTTTTGACCCAATCCTAGATATGGAAGAGGTACTGGAGTTTGTTTCTCCTAGTCATTCCGCGATAGAATGGCTTGACGGACCACAAGAGTAATAGGCATCGATAAACGAACGCACGCATACTCTTGACTATCAATTGATAGACGAGGGTCAGAATGCAACTAAAGAGAACAACTCAAAGGAACATATAATTTTCTGAGTTGTGGATGCATAGATTAGTATGTCGAACCAAGTTCAACATATTTCTTCCGGATAACCCATGCAGAAAGGTAGAACTGGCAGAGTCACGATTTATGAATGGAGAACTCCTCAAGAATAATCCTGTTGTGATATTTCAGTTCAACGAGGAACTTCTGCCATAAGTAGTTCATGGTATTTGGAAGAAGAAGATACCACGGACTTCAAGGACTATCGCAAAGGTTACTAATATCCTAAAGGCACTAGCAATTACTATCAACATGAAGTAGGTAGAGTGAATCTCGGGTCGAAAACCCAGAAGTGAAATGCCTACTAACTAAGTGGCATCACGGGATGCTTACGAGAATGATGGCCAGAATCTTCACACTGGGAACACAAAACATTGCTAGATTACTAGGTGACTCCCTAAAACACCTAGGGTCATAACAATAACTCCAACTTAAATGTCAAGGCAATAGAATACCTCAACTCAACAATTAGTGTGATTGAGCTGGCATAAAGGAACATTGAAACCAGAGGGAAAGGATTTTGCAAATGCATCAGACTATTTAGAAACCTGGGATGACTCAGACAGCATAACGGCTGTAAATGCTCAGAAAAGATTTGAGACATTCACAAAAATGGTGGCATAACCACTCAGAAGCACAATATCAAGGTTTCGAGATCAACAATTAACATATGGAAGTAATAGGAACTGAAACGAGGCTTAAGTCCAACAATCTATAAGTCTACGGATTAGTAACACGTGATCCTGATAGAAAGAAGAGAAAGCCTAGTGCCTTAACCCCCGTAGAAGATAAGATGACTCAGATCAGAAGGGCATAAGGTATAAGGAATAAAAAAAGCCTTACGTTCCATCCCACAATCAATTCCCTTATATAACTAAAGAATTTCTAGACTCAACTTCGACCAGTTTGGCTTGGTAATCCTACAGGCAGTCAAGCTCTGATACCAACGCTGTCAGGACCCCGACTCAATGCCACATCGATCTAGCATGTAACACCTCATATCATTTTGCGGCCTCACGCACGGTATTCCCACGGGTGTCGTCTTACCTTTGCCTGGGACCGTTTGCGTCTTTTGGCACACGTATATGATAGTGTCGCTAGCATCCATATGATAAGGAGCCCGGGCTGACATGGCTAGTCGTAAACCCAAAGTGGCAAAAAACCTACAGGGACAGGCATCCATGACCCAGCATCGAACGTGTCGGTCATCAGCGAGTGAATCCAGGCTGTAGCACTGGGCTAGCAGGACTCCGGTGAACCGGGCTGTAGCGGGCTAACAGGACTCCGGTATTCATCGCGTGACATCTCCCTGAAGGGACAGACACAGGAACAACGAAGGACACATGCCGGCCAGCCTAAGTGTTCCGGAGCAGTAGCAAGCTACCATGGCTCAGTGGAAACACCAGGAGACATTTCCCGGTAAGAGAGGCTACCAAGGATAAACAACTAGGTTGTCAGATCCCACACATACCAAGCATTTCAATATCATACACACAATATGCTCGATATGTGCAAATACAACATGGCATCACAACATGACTCTACAACTCAAGTATTTATTCAATAGGCTCCGAGGAGCGAGATATTACAAACAGGGGTCTCATGACCCAACATTCAGAGCATACAAGTCAAAGCACAAGCGGAAGCTATCATGTCTGGGTACAGACATCTATAACTGAAAAAGGCTGAGAAGCCTGACTATCTACCAGATCCTGCCGGGGCACAAGATCGTAGCTGAGGTAACAAGCTAAACGTCGAAGTCCACGCGAAACTACTAGTGAGACCGAAGTCTCTCTGCAAAAACATAAAATAGGCAACCGTGAGTACAAATGTACCCAGCAAGACTTACATCAGAACTAACTACATATGCATCATTTTCAACAAGGGGATGGTGGGGTTTAACTGCAGCAAGCCAGCTTTGACTCGCTCGCTATCCTAAACTACGACTACAAGCGACTCTTTTGAGGTGGCGCACACGAGTCCACATATTCACCATATCAATACACCACTATGGATCCACTCCCGTCTCCCTACGAGAGCGCCATCCATAGCACTCACGCTTATCTTGCGTATTTTAGAGTATCCACTTTCACTTGTCTATGAACTGATATAAGCAACCCAGAAGTCCTTTTCCGCGGACACGGCTATTCGAATAGATGATGTTAACCCTGCAGGGGTGTACTTCTTCATACATGTTTCCACCACTTAGCGTCTGCACACGACATGTGCTCGGCAGACTTCAAGCGAAAGCCGACGTGGGTGTAGACCACGACCTACCTAAACACTCAAGTCTCTAGTCCAGGTTTATCGCCTATTCGGGTTCCATCCATGAGGAGATCCGGCCGGAGTTTCGCTCACAGCCCCAAACGATGTGAACAGGGTTCCGTGACACCAAACGGGCGCCCGGTATACCCGGCCACGTGCCTACCGCATCACAGCCCACCCCTCCGGTCAGCGCTGTCCACGGCCTCCAGCATACTACAAACACCAAAAACTACTTGCAACTCCTGGACAGAGGACGAGGGTGAATAAGAAGTCGAGCGGGGTCATATTTCAGGGCCCAATGTATGGTAGTAGCTGAATCATGGATCACAAACACAGAACTCAGTTCCTGAGGACGGCTGCAATGAGACAACCCACCATGTACTCCTACATGGCCTCTCACCGACACCTTTTACCAAATCGTGTTCACACACTTAGTTCACACGCAGTAGGACATGTTCACGCACCTCTGATTCATCCCCGATGAATCAGACCTGACTCAACTCTAAGCAGTAGCAGGCATGACAAACAAACATGAATGAGTAGGCACAACAGGGCTCAAACAACTCCTACTCATGCTAGTGGGTTTCATCTATTTACTGTGGCAATGACAGGTCATGCAAAGGATAAAGGGGTTCAGCTACCGCAGCAAGTAACAGATGAATCGGTGTTGTCCTAATGCAGTAAAAGAGAGCAGGAGCGAGAGAGTGGGATTTTATCGGAATGAACAAGGGGGTTTTGCTTGCCTGACACTTCTGAAGATAACATTGAGTCTTCATCAGTGTCAACGATCACATCGTCGGTACAACTTCTACCGAGGGAGAACAACACCGGCAAACACAGAAGAAACACGATCAATGCAATGCACAATATGATGCATGCTATGACATGGCAATATGAATGTGTTTTGGGCTAATGCATCTAGCAACAGATTAAATGAAGTTGGTTTGAATACAAGATTCAAATTTAAACTCCATATGTGATTATTCAAATGCCATTTAATTGATTTGTGCAAACAGCAGCTATAAGTTGTTCTAACATGCATGAAAATGGTACAGATGGATTCCTTGAATTTTTCTAATAATTTTTCATATATAAATTATTTAATTTGGAGTTACGGTTAATTTTCTATGATTTATTGAAGTTTAGGGCATTTTCTGAAATTTCCTGAATAATAATAAATCCAGAAATGAATTATGGCGTCAGCACCACGTCACTGTGACGTCAGCAGAGTCAACTGGGCTGGCTCGGGTCAAACCTGACGTGTGGGGGCCACACGTCAGTGACACAGGACCTAATCCCGGTCAAACCCAGCGCTGACTGGGGTTTGACCAGGGGTGGGGCCCACAGTCAGTGGCCTAGGGGGTTGGTTAGTGCGTCATTAGTGGCTAATGACAGCGCCACGTCACTGGCCACTGGAGTTCGGCCGGCGGCGACCCGAAACGCGGCGGATGTTCACCGGGGTTGCGCTACGGGCGGCGGCTGGACGCGCGAAGGCCACCAGAAGGTAGCCCGTACACGGCCGCACCTAGCTGGCTGCACGAGGGGCCGCGGGGTGGCCGGAGACGACGGCGGCGAGCACTTCCGCGGTGGCCGGAGTTCGGGCTGGGGCAGGGACGCGGCTGCAGCGCTCGAGCGAGCAAACGGAGTGGAGATGCATCCTCCTGGAGGCGCCAGGAGCGTGTCAGTGCCCCTGGTGCGAGCAGGAGAGGCTCGGGAACGCGGGCTCGCCGGCCATGGCGGACGGCGGCCTCGGGTGACCTCGGGGCTACGGCTAGAGGGCGGGAGCAAGCAGGAGGGCAGAGGGGAAATGCTCAGGGGCTCACGGTGAGTTCGAAGAGAGGGTCGGCGTGCTCGGGGAGGCGACGGAGACGGCGAATCGGGCCGGCGATCTTCGATGCCCGTCGGTGAAGATGGCGGCAATGGCATCACTGCAGGGCTCCTGGTGTTGCTTGGAGCGGTGGGGAGGAAGAGTAGGTCGAGGCAGAGCTTTGGGAGGCGTCGGGGAGACGAGGCGGTGGTGGTGGCCGCGGCGAACGGCGTCGGTGGCGACGGGGCTCCGCTCGGTGGAAGAGAGAGGGAGCCAGAGAAGGGGGGGAGAAGGCACGGGGAGAGTGCGAGGCCTGGGAGGGTGCGTGGCGTCGCGGACGGGGTCCAGGGCGACGAGAGGAAGCAGGAGGTGGCCAGGGGAAGCAGGAGGTGGCCGAGGCCTCTCGAGCGCGCGCCACGCCTCGGTCCTTCTGGCGAGGAGGAAGACGACAGGGGGAGTGGAGATGGGCTGGGCCGTGCTGGGCCAGGTAAGTGGGCGCCAGGTAACTTCCTTCTCTCTCCCTCTTTTATTTATTTCTGTTCTGTTTTTTTATTTAGTTGCCACTGAATTCAAATTCAAACAAATTTGAAAACAGTGCCAAAACTCCCCTGGATATTTTAAGTCACTTAATGGACTTTTTCACAAATACAAAAAATATCTCAGGTCATTTGAAAATATATTCATTATATATTATGAATATAATTCCAAATTCAAATAGAATATGATTTAAATTCAATGCTCAAAATATTCCTCAAAAATGTTCATTATTTTTGGTTTGGTGTAAAACCCTGGCCAAAATATAACCAACATTAGTTAAGGCCATTTTGGAATCATTGAATGCATTTTCCAGGGTTCTTTTGCCCTGCTTTTAATTAAAGTTTTGAGGCTTCAACAATCCTCAATTCATGTTTCAGAAATTTAAATATGATGCCTGGATGAAGATGCAACTATCTACAAACAATATTCTAGGGCTGTGACATCATGCGCGCCTCGACCTGCTGCTCCAAGGCAACATTCAGGACCTAGAGCTCTCGTTCATGCTCCTCGACGATCTCACGACGGCGATCACCCTCCCTGGCCTCTTCCAAGGCCCGAGCGCTGGCTTCGCGCGAGGTCGCAAGGGATGCCTCGGCTTTCGCGCTAGCGCGCTCGTGTTGGAGATGCCCGAGGTTGATGTCCACCTTCAGTTGATGCCATTCGTCCACCAGCCGAAGGCCCTCCGTCTCAAGGTGGGCGTTGACATCCACAAGCTCTTCCCCAAGCCGGCTTAGCGCACCCATCGCCTCTCAGAAGAGCTCATGACGGACAACACCGCGCACATGCGCAAGCTCCAATGCGTGCCCGGGTCCATCCTCCAAACTGGGATCATTGTGGAAGCTCGAGTCACATCACCTGCCCCAAGCAGAGGGGCAGAGGCCGGCACCTTCCCCGTGGCCTCTCGGACCTCAACGAAGGCCTTACGAAGCGGGGCCTCACTGCTCGAGGACGAGGCCGCCCAGCTGCAGGTGATGACCAGTGGAGGGGCCCTCGGCACGCTTCCAGCGCCCCAGGCAGGACCGTGAAGGAGGGACGACAAGAGCACGGGGTCAAGGCACCCAGTCAACACATCTACTTCCCCAGCAGGCCTCACACAGCGCGCAACAATCTGGCAGGGAGCGCTCAGGGCCAGCGGAGGGCCCGAAGCGGGCGAAGGTCACTTTTGAGAAGATTTCACCACCCTGGCCGAAGGGACCTTGAAGAATTGCGGTCAGGAGGAGAAACAACACTCATGAGATTACGAGGATAAGGTACTCACTCGTCTATGACAATGTACTTCCTCTGCTTCAATGGTCGAGAGGCATCACCGCTACAGCTTGGAGACCCCTTCCTCTTGTGGAGCGCCTCGAAGTCCAGTCGGAGCCGACTGAAGCCCCGAATACGGTCGCAAGTGCCAGGTGCGGTTGGCGTGGTCCCTGAGGAGGCGACCTCGGGAGTGTGGGGCTGCGTCGACCTCTCGGTCCCTGCTTCATGACGACTCGCCGGGGCCTCGGGGGCTTCAGACTCAGGAGCATCGGACTGCATCAACCCCTCGTCCGCTTCCTCAGTGCGGCTCTCTCGAGCCCCAGCCGTCATCACTTCAGGAGCCCCGAGCAACGCTGGTTCTCCAGCAGCCGTGTTGCCATCCCTCGACAGCGATCGCCCCCCTGCACCAACTTTTGGGGTGAGCGCTGCGCTAGCGGCGGGCAAAAGAACCATGAAGGCAGGGTTCTCTCAAGGCCCTTCAAGGACGACCAGGCGCAATCCCCATTCACCGATTAGGGGCATCTGCCTCACGAATTCCACCTTGTTTGAGTAGCAGTACAAGAGACAGCCCTCCTCTGGCAGATTGGCTGGCGTTGGGTCACCCGTCAGGAGCTCAAGCACAGTGTGCTACGCCTCAGGAGTAAGCTCGGGCGTGTGAAGCCTTATGTGGTCCTAGCTGCCGAAGAAGGTCCACATCGCTCGAGAGTGGCATTGGAGCGGAGCAATGTGGCGTCTGATGAACTCCTTTACCACCATGGGCGCTGTCACCCCGAGATCCTTCAGCCTGGTCAGCCGATGCCAGACATGGGCGAGCCGTGGGTCAGCGAGCCTCACGTGCCCCCGGCTGGAGCTGGGGACGACGAGTGCCATTGGAAGCAAGAGCAGGGGGCTGAGCACGCCGGCGTCCACAAACACCCACCGCTTCCGGAATCCGCTCACAACCGGCGAGAGCTCAAAGTCGATCCTCGAACCGGCCGTCGCCGCCACGGCCTGGAAGCTCAAGCATCCCGAGCGCTGCCGGGCATCAACCAGATGCAGCGAGAAGAAATGCCGAAGCCAAGCCACAGAGGGAGCAATGCCCACCATGGTCTCGCAGACAAAGGCGAAGACGACAAGGAGAATGATGGACGGGGGATCCAGGTGCAGCATGTTGACTTGGTAGTGAGAAAGCACAGCGTTGAAGAAGGCAGAGAAAGGGGGAATCAAGCCAGCCCGGAGGCGTGAAAGATGAATGGGGATCTCGGTGGCCGTCCTATCAATTGCGGCGCGGGAAGTAGGCCAGGCCACCATCGCCCCACACTCATTGGAATCGGCAGCGAGTGTTGGGCGAACCTTGTCCATCGCTTCTTGGTTGAGCACCACCGACTGCTCGATGGCAGGCTCGAAGGCATGCGACACTTCGGATGAGGCCTGGGGCTTCTTCTTCCGCCTAGGCGCCATGGTGATGGAGGGGGTTGGACCCCGGTCGAGTCGGAGGGGGGAAACGTTGTTTTCTGGAAGGTGGAGGAGTTGGGGGAGCGTGCTGCCAGCGATGGAGGTGGAGCCGTGTAGGCAATGGAGGCCGCCTAGCCTGGCGAATATCAAGGTCGCATGGGGAAGTGGAGGCACCCACGCACCGTTGTTTGCCACGCGTCGACCAAGGCCGCAGGCAGTTTGGGCCTGCGGCGCTCCACACTTTCCCTTTGGCTTCGCCTCAAAACCAAGTTCGAGCATGCCTTGGGCCCGGGGGCTACTGTCGGCATCCTGGGAATAGGGGTACCCAGACCTACCTGCTTGCGGCCCACGGCGTGGCTCCATCAACGACCTAGTATGGCCCATCATCTGCAGCGACAACTCAAGACCCTCATGAGGGGCCAAGCCTCGCGAGGCGGACGACGCCAAGACCTCCCTGGGGGCAGCCTCGCCATACTGGCTCCCGAGGAGGGGAGATATCTATGCAGGGGGCACCTCGCGAGGTTCACGTGATGTGAGCCATGACGACCAAGGCCAGGCGTGCGCCAGCGGGCGCAGTGCACCAGTTTCCTCTTTGGTGCTAAAGAGGCAGGCATAGGCGAGGAGTCCCGAGGCATCAGGCAAAGGTCTCCATATCGGTGCAACAAGACCAAGGCCAGCAGGACGGCAGGACGGAGGTCACCGCAGATCCCACAACCGCGTCACCACCAGAGCCTTTGGCAGGCGAAGACCACCTTTTGTTAGGATAGCTTGTACTAGTTGTCCCCCTTCAAACTTGGCCATTGTTGGATCCCTTCCCACCTAACATTTGAGAAGAGGACCAGGGCCTCTATAAATAGGGCTAGCTACCACCGGCGCAATGGGACGGATCATTTAGACCATCCTCACATACACCAGCTCATCGAGCTCAAGAACACCTCTCCTCAGGAGGCAGTTCATCCATTGTACTAGTTCATCTCTAGCCCTCGAGGCAATCCACCACCACCACACTGGAGTAGGGTATTACACCACAACGGTGGCTCGAACCAGTATAAACCTCTGTGTCTCGTGTTCCTTGGGTTGGTGGAGCTAGGCCGTGGGATCGTCGAGCGAGCGAGTTAGAGAGGAGGAATACTTCGTGCGCACCCCTGTGTTCGAACCTCAAGGGTTTGCCGGAACCCACAATCTGACATACCCGACCTGTGGCCTCTCTATTCTGAATAATATCCCCTAAAGGAGCATAACTAACCACAGTGATGGGATGACCAAGGAAATATTGCTTGAGCTTCCGACTAGCCATGAACACCCCATATACCAGCTTCTGCCAATGTGGACATCTCTGCTTGGACTCAATGAGCACCTCACTGATGTAATAAACCGGCCGCTGAACCGGATATTCCTTGCCTGATTCCTTCCTTCCCACAACAATTGCCACATATAACAACAAAGGCTCCTTGTCAATAGGAGCATCAAGGATCGGCGGCTCAGCTAACTATTTCTTCAAGGCTTCAAACGCCTGATCAGCAGCATCACTCCAGACAAAGTGATCTGTTTTCTTCATCATTTGGTACAGAGGGATAGCTTTTTCTCCCAACCGGCTTATGAACCGGCTTAAGGCCGCAATACAACCCGCGAGACGCTGAACATCGTTAATACACGCTGGTTTAGCCAAGGAAGTGATGGCCTTGAATTTCTCCGGGATAGCTTAAATGCCCCTTTCAGAAACCAAAAAGCCCAAGAGCTTGCCTACTGGTACACGAAGACACACTTGGACGGGTTAAGCATCATCTTGTAGACCGGGAGATTGTCAAAGGTTTCTTTCAAGTCATCTATCAAGGTTTCCTTCTTCCTAGACTTCACAACAATATCATCCACATGAGCATGAACATTGTGTCCAATCTGACCATGAAGGAAATTTTGAACACACCATTGGTAAGTCGCCCGGGCACTCTTGAGCCCAAAGATCATAGACACATAGCAGAAGGCTCCAAAGGGAGTGATGAAGGTTGTCTTCTCCTGGTCCGTAACTGCCATCTTGATATGATGATACCCAGAATAAGCATCCAGAAAACTCAAACGCTCACAACCCGCCGTAGCATCAATAATCTGATCAATACGAGGGAGAGCGAAGGGATCAGTCAGGAATGCCTTATTAAGGTCTGTGTAATCCACACACATGCGCCAAGTACCATTTTTATTAAGTACTAGCACCGGATTAGCCGACCACTCAGGATGAAAAACTTCAACAATAAACCCCGCCGCCAAGAGTCGGGCCACTTCTTCACCAATGGCCTTACGTCTTTCCTCATTAAAGCGACGAAGGAATTACTTGACCAGTTTAAACTTTGGATCAATATTGAGAGTGTACTCATCGAGTTCCCTCGGTACACCTGGCATGTCTAAAGGTTTCCATGCAAAGATGTCCCGGTTCTCATGGATGAACTCGATGAGCGCGCCTTCCTATTTTGGATCCAAATTGGCACTGATGCTGAACTGCTTGGATGAATCGCTGGGAACAAAATCAACCAACTTAGTGTCATCTGCCGACTTAAACTTCAACAGCGGGTCATGCTCTGTGGTTGGTTTCTTCAAAGGTGTCATATCCGCCGGGTCAACATTATCTTTGTAAAACTTCAGCTCTTATGTTGCACAAACAGACTTAGCATAGGCAACATCACCCTCTTCACATTCCAAAGCTACCTTCCGGTTCCCATGTACCATGATGGTACCCTTATAACTCGGCATCTTGAGCTGCAGATAAACATAACAGGGCCTCGCCATGAACTTAGCATAAGTCGGCCGCCCAAACAAAGCATGATAAGGGCTCTTAATCTTAACCACCTCAAAGGTTAATGTCTCAACTCTGGAATCATGATCATCAACAAAAGCCACTTCCAAAGCTATCTTGCCCATTGGATACACCGACTTACCAGGCACCACGCCATGAAAAACAGTGTTAGACGGCTTAAGATCTTTGCAGTCAAACTCATACGACGAAAAGTTTCATAGTAAAGGATATTGATACTTCTACCTCCATCCATGAGCACCTTAGTGAATTTGTAACCTCCAACCTGAGGCGCAACCACCAAAGCTAAGTGACCCGGATTGTCAACCCGGGGCGGGTGATCCTCACGGCTCCAAAGGATAGTATGTTCAGACCATCATAAGTAATGGGGAACCGCCGGCTCAACTGCGTTCACCGCCATTTTGTGAATCTTCTGGTCTCGTTTACATAAACTCGTAGTGAACACATGGTACTATCCACTATTCAACTGCTTCTGATTACTCTGATAACCAGACTGCTGCTGATGATTCCCTTGACCAGACTACTGATTAAAACCACCTTGATTGCCTTGGCCTTGGAAACCAGAACTTGAATCGCCACCGCCAAAACCAGGCCTGTGAGAGCCAGATCCTGAGCCGCCATTCGGGCCATGATTATTCTTGAAAAAATTGGAGTTCCTATACTCCCTCATAATGAAGCAATCTTTCCACAGATGATTCGCCGGCTTCTCTTGCGTGCCATGCCTTGGGCAAGGCTGGTTTATCATCGCTCCAAGGTTAAAATTTGGCCCTCCAAACCGGGGCGGCTTTCCCTTGCGACGCTGATTATTATTCTACGCATTGGCGCTGGTCACAAAGTCTAAATTGTTCTCCGCTTTGCGCTTACCGTTCCCACCATGACCCGCCGTGTTATGCTGCTGTCCCTTCACACTGCCGCTCTTCTTTCCCATATCCGCCTTTTCTTCATCAGAGTTGGGGTCCTTGGTACTATCGGAATCGACATATTTGACGAGAGCCGCCATGAGCTCCCCCATATCATTGCAGTGGCACTTAAGCCGCCCTAGTTTCTGCTTAAGGGGGAGGTAATGGCAATTCTTCTGCAACATCAGGACCGCAGAACCGGCATTGATACTATCCGATGAGTGTATAACATCTGAGATCCAGCGCACCCAATTGGTTGTTGATTCGCCCTCATCTTGGACACATGAATCCAAGTCCAGGATCGATAGGGGCTGCTTGCACGTGTCTTTAAAATTTTGGATGAAACATGCTTTCAAATCTACCCATGATCTTATGGAGTTAGCGGGCAGCCCTTTCAACCAAGTACGAGCCGTGCCGTCTAACATCATGGTGAAATACTTAGCACATGCAGCATCACTGACATCCAGCATCTCCATGGCCATCTCATAGCTTTCAATCCAGGCCTCAGCGGGCTGATCTGTCGTGTAATTAGGCACCTTACGAGGGCCCTTGAAATCCTTAGGCAAACGTTCATTGCGCAGAGCCGGTGTCGGTGGGAACGACACCTATGGGATCACTGGGATCCCTCCTATGGTCGGCGGGCGCGGGGTTGTGAGAAGAGCAGGTTTAGGAGCAAGCACATGGATCATTTACCCAGGTTCGGGACGCAAGGATGCGTAAAACCCTAGTCCTGCTTTGGTGGATGTATTGAGTGTTCTTCAGCTTTCTGAACTAGCTACGGTGGCCGTCCCATTCCAAAAAGCTGAATCCCTCTCCTGGTCGCCTCGGGCCTCCTTATATAGGAAAAAGGGCTGCCACAGTGGCACTCCGGAGGTGGAAAGGCCTACAGTGCGCGAGCTTATCGCATGACATTACGGGACAAAGCACACTAAATGCATTACGTAGGTGTCCATCAGCTTTATCGGGGATGGGAACGAGGCCCGTCCCGTCCGTCGCCGCTTCACCTCACTTTGATACGCACCCAGGCTAGCGACACATGCAGCACCATGTAGGCAGACAGGCAGCTGAGGTGGCGCGGTGGTAGGGCCTTCATGAAGATTTGCATGCCGCCACGCAGGCGCTCGCTGAGTTGGCTTGGAAGCTGCATGTTGCCATGCAGGTGCCTACCTAGCTGGTCGGGCTGGCAGCTGCATGTGAACGACGGCGGAGTCTTGGCTAGTACGGGCCTGTCAGTGGCCCTGCTGACGCCCTCGGCAAGGGTCTTGCCGGGGGCTCGGCAAGGGTCTTTCCGTGGCGTCGCTGTCATGCCCGGCAACGGTCTTGCCGGGGGTCTTGTGGGTTTCCTCGGCTAGGATCCTGCCGAGGGTCGCTGTCGGTGTCAAAACCGACGGATCTCACGTAGGGGGTCCCGAACTATGCATCTAAGGCGGATGGTAACAGGAGGCAGGGGACACGACGTTTACCCAGGTTCGGGCCCTCTTGATGGAGGTAAAGCCCTACGTCCTGCTTGATTGTTCTTGATGATATGAGTATTACAAGAGTTGATCTACCACGAGATCAGAGAGGCTAAACCCTAGAAGCTAGCCTATGGTATGATTGTCTGTTGTCCTACGGACTAAAACCCTCCGGTTTATATAGACACCAGAGGGGGCTAGGGTTACACAAGGTCGGTTACAAAGGAGGAGATATCCATATCCGTATTGCCTAGCTTCCCTTCCACGCCAAGTAGAGTCCCATCCGGACACGGGACGAAGTCTTCAATCATGTATCTTCATAGTCCAACAGTCCGGCCAAAGGATATAGTCCGGCTGTCCGGAGACCCCCTAATCCAGGACTCCCTCAGTAGCCCCTGAACTAGGCTTCAATGACGATGAGTCCGGCAGTCTTCGGCATTGCAAGGCGGGTTCCTCCTCCGAATACACCACGGAAGAGTTTGAATACAAGGATAGTGTCCGACCCTGCAAAATAAGTTCCACATACCACCGTAGAGAGAATAATATTTCCACAAATCTAATCTGCTAACATGTTTTGACAGCATGACATCACGCCATGTCCCGGTCATCATTTGAACCGTTTTTCTTCAACCAGCCCCGCACATAACGCGAGGCAGTTTCCTTGACACGTCTCACCAAAGCAGAGATTGTGTTCCCCTTATCACGGGATTCTCATCAATACAAACGTGGGTAACCCAACCGTGCCTGTTGGTATGACTCCTAGATCTTAGGTAAGTCTTAAACGGCCACGAGGAGGACGCCTGATATTCACCCCCTTTATAAAGGGACATAGATTTTTCTTTTTTCCCTCCCGCGCTCAATCGAATCCTTCCCCCGCCTCGAGTTCTAACACCCAAAGCTCAGGTCAGGTGCTTCGGACCTTCAATCATGTCCATACCCAGCCTTCAAGGCCAGTGGATGCCTTCCTCCATCACGGAGGAGGACATCAAGAAGTTGAGGGAGGCCAGATATCTGACCGCCGAAATTTCGCATAGGCTGCTCGCTCGAGGGCAGGTCGTCCCTACTCCCAAACCCAACGAGAGCGTTGTGTTCGTCTCCCACTTCCTCCGAGGACTAGGCCTCACTCTGGATCCCTTTGTTAGGGGTCTTATGTTCTATTACGGGCTGGATTTTCATGATCTGGCCCCGGATTCCCTTCTTCACATCTCGTCATTTATTGTCGTATGTGAGGCCTTCCTCCGCATTACCCCTCACTTCGGCCTGTGGCTCAAGACCTTCGATGTGAAGCCGAAGACGGTCGAGGGGCAGTACGCAGCATGCGGAGGTGCTCTAATAAGCAAAATTGCTGACGCTCCATGGCCAAAGGGTTCCTTTCCAGAGGTGTCCGGATTGTGGCAGCGGGAGTGGTTTTACATCACAGCTCCCCGAAGTGCCAAATGGGTAGCCGCCCCTACCTTTCGCTCGGGCCCCCCACCACAACTGATGTCATGGATCAGCAGGGGGTTGAGCTGGGGTCCAGCCAAGGACGTGCCAATACTGCAGAGCCGTATCCGAGGTCTCTTCGAGGGAGATTTCAGTCTAGTTATGGTAATGCAAGTTATGCTGGTTCGTCGAGTCCAGCCCTGCAAACGCCGGCCCCTCCGCATGTGGGAATTCAACCCAGAAGGACCGCACACTATTCAGCATTTCCTCAGCATGACGCACGAGGAGGTGTACAAATCGTTCTTCGGACCCCAAATAGAGTGTCCGAACACCACCGAGGACGTGGGCCTGAGCTGCAACCGCCCCGCTGCCCAAGTAAGTAATCCCATGGCCGAACACACTGTCCTTTTATTTGTCATGACATCATTCTGAAGAATTGCTCTTTGACCAGGACTGGATAACAAAGGCGAAGATGATCCGGTGTTCGCCCCCCTTCCTGAGGGCTTGGACAATCCGGTGCTGGAAAAGATGCTCGAGCCAGCACCTTGTCTAGTGCCCTCAAAGGAAGATGAAGGGGGGGGGGGAACAAAGAGGGCGAAAGCGGGCCTCCGTCACTACCTATTCCAATCGAGGGAATGAGCGCCTCCGTGAGGGAGGATAACCAAGGGGAAGAATCTGACATTCTCTCTCCCCGGGGAAGGAAGAGGACTACCTCTGAAGATCCGGAAACTAAGGTTTCCAAACGGGAGAAGAAATCTCCGCCAGAGGGTCCTGCCTCGGAGGGTATTCTTGCCACACAATGTCCGCGCGGCGATAAGTCCTCTACCGAGCTGTAAGTAATCAAAAAGTACTTAATAGTGAAGATATCCTACCTTACTTCCGAGAACAATAACCGATGCTTATAAATTGTAGTCCGGATCGCAGCCCTTCTCGACAGAGTTCATCTTCGGGGGATCTTCTTCTGGAGATGATGGAGAGCGAAACGCCTCCCCCAGACTCCCCAGCTCAAGAAGCGGGCGACCTTGAAGTGTCGTTGCGAAGGGTATTTCTGGATCCACTAGGGCCAGAGGATAACCCTTTGGCTGCCCGGGATCCCCAGTATCCGGCTCCTAAGGAGAGCGACAGCAAGGGTCTGTATAGTGTGCGGTCGGACGCGCTGAAGGATCTTCTGGGGCAAGCTGTCGTCACGGAAGCGCATCGTACGCTAATGGGTACGGTAATTGAAAGGATTTCATCTGCTGAAAGCGGTTTGCATGAAGCTTTTATGAGTCTGCTGAAAGGCTTTGAGGTACGTGAAATAATGTATGCCTTTAATAATACCGCATACGTTAGGTATGCCCATGCAGATAGTAGCCCCTGAGACTCTGGTTGTCGTCGAGAACGGTGGCAAACAGAGGATCATAGTCCCAGGTAATAACCAGACCGCCTTTATGTGCAGGTGGTTGAAGCTCCGGTGGCTAGCCGGACTGATGGGTTTGCCGAACTAAAGCGGCAACTGGATGCAGCAGATGCCGACGTCGTGCTTGTAAACAAGCGGCTTGACGAGGCATAGGGTGAGTGATTTTTCTGGTGATCGTCACATAATAAGACCAGCATGATGACAATATCTTTAATATGTTGTGACTGTAGATGGATCTGCCACCATGGAGACCCTTCGGGCAGAGCTTGCCCGAGCCAAGGAGCAAGCAAGGAGTAGCAATGCAGCCACTTTAAAGGCGGCCGAAGAGTTAGGGGCCGAACAGGCCGCGCATTGCGAGAGCAAGGAAAAAATAGCCAAGATGGCTGTAGAGTTAAAAGATGTTGCTGACCGTTACCAGCTTCTTGAAGAAGAAAACCGGGCGAAGGCGACGGGCCTGGAGAAGGCCCGGGTGGCTGCCAAGGAAGCCCGCTCCAAAATTAGAGCGACGAAGGAGGAGCTGAATCAAGCTGCAGATATCGTGTCTGGGAAGCCCTTCTTGTTGCGGACTAAGTTCGAAGATCCGAAGTATGCTCCTCTGGACTGGCTATGGAGTTCTGCGGACACGTACATGGATTTGGCTGCAAGTGCTGCTGATGCAGCCGAGTACTTCAAGGATCAGAAAGGTCCCGAAGTGGAAAAGCTGTTCTGGTCGCAACTTCATGCTCCAGTCCGTCCGCTGCTGCTGAATGAGCGATTGACCGGTTGGGCCGAGCTCCATAGGTTGTCCGGACTTGCCATGTGGTCCATTGTGGATCACCTGTGGCCGGGAGGGCCAAGGACGAATAGCTACTTTATCTTAGTGCAACAATTCCTTGATGATGTGCCACACATCAATGCTGTAATGAGATCGGCGTGCATAGAAGGTGCACGGATGGCCCTTGCCCGTGTCAAAACATACTGGGCGGAGATGGAGGCCACCACTGTTGCGGCACAGGGTTCGGCCATAGGCCGAGTGGCTGCCGAGCACTACTTTGAAGAATTCCTTGAAGGCGCTCGTTCGATAGAAGCTCATGTCGGTGTTCTGGGAACGGGGGTCCCCATACTTGCCTGCCTGCGGCCTGCGGCGTGGCTCAAAGGGGGCCCAGCACGGCCCATCTTCATCAACACAGACCCAAGACCCTCGCGAGGGGCCAAGTCTCGCGGGGCGGACGACACGGAGCTTCCTCAGGCACGGACTCGTCAGGCTAGTTCGCGAGGAGGCGGAGAGATCAAGGCGGGGTACCTCATGAGGTGCCCGTGACGCAAGCCATGATGACCAAGGGCGCCAGGCGGGTGCCAGCCCGCGCAATGTCCTCCTTTCCCCTTTGGTGCAAAGGGGGCAAGCACAGCCGCGGAGTACCGAGGCATCAGGCAAAGGTTGCCATTTCAGTGCAACAAGACCAAGACCAGGAGGACTGCAAGACGAAGGTCATTGTGGAGCCCAAGACGGCGTCACCACCAGAGCTTTGTGCAGGCGAAGACTACTTTTGTCAGGATAAGTGGTACTAGCTGTCCCCTTTCAAATTAGCCTGCCATTGTTGGCTCCCTTCCCGCTCGATATTTGGGAAGAGGACCAGGGCCTCTATAAATAGGACCAGCCACCCGCATGATGGAGAGGGAGGACAATCGAGAAGAGAGAGAACAATCGAGAAGAGAGAGAGAGAGAGAGAGAGAGAGAGAGAGAGAGAGAAGGGTGACTGAACTCCTCCCAGCAGTTCATCCCCCCAGCCAAGAACAGACCCTCACGAGGCTGTTCTCCCTTGTATTGTTCATCATCATCAGCCCAAGAGGCAATCCACCACACCACACACTGGAGTAGGGTATTACACCACAACGGTGGCCCGAACCAGTATAAACCCTGTGTCTCTCGTGTTGTTCTTTCCATAGCTTAGATCTTTGCGTGGCGGAGGGGTGCATGTAGGTAGGAGGCGAAATCTCCGCGCGCACCCCAGTGTTCGAACCTCAAGGGTCTGCTGGAACCTGAAATCCAACATTTGGCGCGCCAGGTAGGGGTGCGCCGGAGTTTTCTCTTCCGCCACCACCACGGCCTGCCTCGCGATGAGTAGCGTGTTGCCCGCTCTGGCCGCCGGCGCCAGCACGGGGGCCAGGGGGCTCCGAGCCCTGGCCCCAGCCCTGCAACGGGTACGGTGGCCGGACAAGTTCAAGCCAACGACGCCGCCGCGCTACGGAGGCCCGACAGACCCGCTGGGCTTCTTGCTGGCGAGCGAGGAGGCCCTCCTCGAAGCCGGAGGTGACGATAAGGTCGTGGCCAACTGGCTCCCCGTGGCCCTCACCGGCGCTCCGCGCACATGGCTGCTCCACCTGCCGGCAGCCTCCGTGGCCTCTCTGGAAGAGCCCCGCAGCCTCTTCCCCGCCCATCGTGCTACACCAACACCCCCGGCCGTCGCGGCCCTCCTGGGCAGCTCGCAGGCGCCGCCTACAAGTCACCACGTCAAGCCGTTCATCTGCCGGGTCAGCGCCGCTTCCACGCGGCAGGGGTCTCTCCCGGATCGGGTGGCGCCCGAGGCCGGCCTGACCTTCTTCTCGGAGGACCACCCCTCCAACTTGGCCTGCTGGGGTGCGCTCCCCATGCTGTGCACCCCCACCATCTGCCAGGTGGCCATCACCAGAACTCTCATTGATGGCGGTGCGGGCCTCAGCGTGCTCTCGGTCGAGGCCTTCAACCTCCTCTGCATACCCCTGGAACGACTGCAACCCAGCCGGCCCTTCTCAGGCGTTGGGGGCGGATCATCTAGCTCCTTGGGACAGATCCGACTCCCAGTAACCTTCGGCACCTACAACAACTTCTGCACGGAGCTGGTCGACTTCGACATCGCCCCCATCGGCCTCCCCTACAACACCGTCCTCGGCTACCCAGCGCTGGCCCAGTTCATGGCCGCAACGCACCCGGCGTACAACCTCATGAAGATGCCTGGGAGCAGCGGTGTCCTCACCGTGCACGGGGACACCGGAGACGCGTTGCGGGTGCTCAAGCTCGCCTTCAAGACGGCGGCATCAGCATAGCCCGCCGACTTGGAGACCCCCGAGCCCAAAGGGGCTGCACCCGCCAAGAAGAAACAGTTGTTCACCCAAGACAAGGCAGAAACCAAGCAGATACCCGTCGATGAGGACGGGTCCACCAACGCCACCTTCACCATAGGCGCCAACCTCGAACTCGATCAGGAGGAGGCCCTGGTCGGGTTCCTGCGCGCAAACAAGAAGAAGGCCAGGCGGCAGTCCACAGAAAAGCAGGCCTTCATCGTCCAAGAGACCCGCAAATTAGAAGCCGCTGGGGTCATTCGCGAGGTCCGATACCCGGATTGGTTGGCCAACCCTATCGTCGTGCCAAAGAAGGGAGGGAAGGAGCACATGTGTGTCGACTTCACCAACCTCAACAAAGCATGCCCGCAAGATCCGTTCCCGCTCCCCCGCATCGACCAGATCATCGATTCCACCACGGAATGCGACCTGCTATGCTTCTTGGATGCCTTCTCTGGGTATCACTAGATCAAGATGGCGGTAGAAGACGTCAAAAAGACAGCCTTCTTAACCCCGTGTGGGGTGTACTACTACACATGCATGCCATTCGGGCTGCGTAACGCAGGGGCGACTTTTTAGCGGCTGATGCACATCACCTTGGGCCCGCAGCTCGGGAAGAATGTTGAAGCTTACGTCGATGACATTGTGGTAAAGTCTCGGGAGGCCAGGACCTTGATACAAGACCTGGAGGAAACCTTCGCGAGCCTCAACGCAGTGAACCTACAGCTCAACCCAAAGAAGTGTGTGTTCGGAGTCCCCTCGGGCAAGCTCTTGGGTTTCCTCGTGTCCCACCGAGGCATCGAGGCTAACCCGGAAAAGGTCAAGGCGGTGGAAGACATGAGCCCACCAAAGACCCTCAGAGAAATGCAGAAGCTCACGGGGCGCGTGACCGCACTAGGGCGCTTCATCTCCAAGTTGGGGGAACGAGCGCTGCCCTTCTTCCAGCTAATAAAGAAAAAGGGGCCCTTTGAGTGGACTGAAGAGGCCGACAAGGCGTTCGAGGATCTCAAGAGATACCTGACCAGCCCACCGGTCATGGTGGCTCCGCGCCCTCAAGAGCCCCTGGTGCTTTACCTCGCCGCCACTCCCTACTCCACCAGCGCAGCCCTGGTGGCAGTTAGAGAAGAGCGTCGAATCAAAACCGCGACAGCAGCCCGGGACAAGGCAGAACGGGAACAAGGAAGGCCCACAGAAACTGCCACCGTGGCTGAGGACGATCAGCCGCCGCAGAGGAGTGCACCGGAGGCGGAAGAGGCCCCTCTCCCAGATGGCCAGTCACAGGAGGCCTCATCGCCTCAAGAGGCGCCATGATCTCCAAAGGGAGCCGCCAGCACTGACGCACCCAACCTCGTTGAGCACCCAGTGTACTTCGTCAGCACGGTGTTGCGGGACGCGAGGGCATGGTACCCCATGCCTCAGAAACTCCTCCTCGCACTACTGGTGGCCTCGCGCAAGCTGCGGCACTACTTTTAGGGTCACCCCATCAAGGTCGTCTCGTCATACCCCCTGGAGAGAGTGCTCAGGAGCCCTAACTCAGCTGGAAGGGTCGCTGAGTGGAACATAGAACTACAAGCGTTTCAGCTCGAATTCAGCACGACCAGAGTCATCAAGGGAGCAGCATTGGCGGATTTTGTGGCAGAATGGACGGAGGCACCAGGCCTCAAGGCATACGAGGATCGGTCCCTCTCCCCGAGAAGTGAGACGCCAGAAGGCTGGGTCATGTACTTCGATGGGGCGTTCTCCAGGCATGGCGCTGGGGCGGGCGGTGCTTATATCGCCCACTTAGGACAAGCTCTACTACGCTGTGCAGCTCTGTTTCCAGCAAGGTGAAAAGGTCTCCAACAACATAGTGGAGTATGAAGGTTTAATAGCGGGCTTGAAGGCCGCAACTGCCCTGGGAGTTAAACGCCTCACCATCAAGGGCGATTCGTAGCTCCTTGTCAATTTCTCCAACAAGGTGTACGAGCCGAAAGATGAGCACATGGAAGCCTACCTTGCGGAGGTCCGCAGGATGGAGAAGCAGTTCTGGGGGTTGGAGTTGCAGCATGTGCCCGTGGCACCAATCAGGAGGCCGACGACATCGCCAAATGGGCGTCCAGGCGGTTACCTCAGGAGCCTGGCGTTTTCGAGGAGCGGCTCTTCAAATCCTTAGCCCTGCCGTCAATGTCAAACACGGCTCAGCCTCGGGAGGAGCTCCCCCAGCCACCTGCCAGGGGAGCTCCGGCCTATGGCCCGGCCTCAGGAGCATGCCTGCTCCTGATGATGGAACCTCAGGAGGGTTGCTGGATCACGGAGCTCCGGAGCTACTTAACACAAAGGACCCTGCCGGAGAAGGAGGAGGAAGCGGAGCGAGTGGCACGCTAGGCCACGGCATACTGCATCAAGGATGGAGAGCTCTACCGGAAGCGACCAAACGATGTATCCCTGTGCTGCATCTCCAGGGAGCAAGGGAAGGAACTGCTAGAAGATATACACGACAGAGACTATGGACATCATTCATCATCACAGACCCTCGTCGGCAAGGCATTCCGCAGTGGGTTTTATTGGCCCACCATGCTCAATGACGCCGTCGAATTAGTGAAAGCTTGTGAGGCCTGCCAGTTCCACGCCAAGCAGATCCATCAGCCAGCAGGAGGCCTGCAGACTATACCCCTTTCGTGGCCATTCGTAGTCTGGGGGCTGGACAACTTGGGCCCGTTTCCTCGGGCGCCAGGGGGCTACCGCTACCTCTACGTCGCTGTGGACAAGTTCACCAAGTGGGCTGAAGTAGAGGCTGTCCGCACCATTCCCGCGGGTTCCGCGGTCAAGTTCATCAAGGGCATCGTGAGCCGGTTCGGGGTGCCGAACCGCATCATCACGGACAACGGTTCGCAGTTCACCAGTAACCTCTTCAAAACATACTGTGCTAACCTTGGAATGTAGATATGCTACGCTTCGGTGGCGCACCCCCGAAGCAACGACCAGGCCGAGCGAGCCAACGCAGAGGTCCTGAGGGGCCTCAAGACCAGGACGTTCAAGAAGAAGCTGGAGGCCTGTGGCAGAGGTTGGTACGACGAGCTTCAGTCCGTATTGTGGTCCATCCGCACAACCGTGACCAAGCCGACTGGAGATACCCCGTTCTTCCTGGTCTACGGAGCCGAAGCGGTCCTCCCTCACGAGGTCAGACGTCGCTCCGCGCGGGTCCTGGCATTCGACGAGGCGCAGCAGGATGCCATGCGGGGGGTGGACCTCGTGCTAGGGGAGGAACGTTGCCGAGAAGCCGCGCTGCGAGCGGCGAGGTACCAACAAGCACTGCGGCGATATCACTGCCGCAACATCCGCCCCAGAACTCTTGAGGTAGGAGACCTCGTGCTCAGGCGGGTTCTCTCCAGGGAGGGGCTGCACAAGCTCTCTCCCATGTGGGAGGGCCCGTTCAAAGTTGTTCATGTTTCCAGGCCCGGCTCCACGCGCTTGGAGACTCAGGAGGGGGTGCCGGTCCAGAACGCATGGAACATCCAGCACCTCCGGAGGTTCTACCCCTAAAAAGGCCCAGAGCCTGTGAAGAAGGCGAATGCCTGTGAAGCTGTCGCGTTTTGGAAAAAGGCCCAGAGCCTGTGAAGAAGGCGAATGCCTGTGAAGCTGTCGTGTTTTGGAAAAGGCCCAGAGCCTGTGAAGAAGGCGAATGCCTGTGAAGCTATCGCGTTTAGGAAAAGGCCCAGAGCCTGTGAAGAAGGCCAACGCCTGTGAAGCTGTCGCGTTTTGGAAAAGGCCCAGAGCCTGTGAAGAAGGCGAATGCCTGTGAAGCTGTCGCGTTTTGGAAAAGGCCCAGAGCCTGTGAAGAAGGCGAATGCCTGTGAAGCTGTCGCGTTTTGGAAAAGGCCCGGAGCCTGTGAAGAAGGCCAACGCCTGTGAAGCTGTCGCATTTCAGAAAAGGCCCGGAGTCTGTGAAGAAGGCCAACGCCTGTGAAGCTCGCCGCCCGTGACACTCTCACGTAATAATGAGTTGGGTCTGTACACGCCCCGGAGTCTCAGGAGTGCCGGCCTCAGGCCCTGGGGCTCCCTCCCATGCCCAGTGGCAGCACTTAGCCCCGCGCTGGTGAGAAGATGTCGAAGACTAGATTAGGTTCCGGACGCGGCTTTTCATTTGCTTTCCGCAGTTGGCTTGTTCCTTCTCATTCGAAGTTTTATTGAAGTTGTTGCCGTCTTTGACTTGTGGTTCTTCGACTTTTCACTCTCCTGCCTCGATTTCTCTTATGCAAGGCCTCGCGAGGGGGGGGGGCAGCTGATCGCCCTCGCGAGTGTTCCTATCCTAGTCGTTCAAAGGGTCCGCGACCTCGGCCCATTACAGGAGCACCCCTCCAGTCCGTGCCCCACAGGCACCACGACATGAACACAGGGCCTGGGTCGGTAGCCCCCCCACAGCTGGGGCCGGAAACTATCCACGCGCGGGCACGTAGCCGGAAGGTACGATAACGGAAGCAAAACGATGATTAACAGCAATAACCCAAACACGCCCTCGCAGGGCTCTACACTACTGTCTTTTTACGCAGGAAAAAGGAAAGGAAAGAACAAATCAGGCGCAGCTCGCCTCACACCGGCCCGCAGGGAAGACCCGAGCTGCCTCCGAGGCTCAGGTAGACTCCCTCTCGCGCTTCACTGGGGCGCGACGGCGGGCGGACATGCTACCACCTCCCAAGCAGATACGACGGCGTGGAGGCTGACTGTGGCCACCGCTAGAAGAGTCACCGCCTGAAGAAGAACCGGAGAAGCTTGGGGAACCCTGAGCGCCGCCAGCCACGCGAGCGCTGCCCTCTCCATCATCGTTGGAGCTGGGTTCCCAGCCGCGGTCGTCGCCATCGGGGCAGCACCCTGTGGGGCGACCATCTTCCCCAAACACCCTCACGTAGAGGGTGGCATCGCCGTCGAACTTGAAGTGCAGGGTGCACCGACGGCTCAGGCCACGCGCGCGGGCAAACGTCTGCCAACCGTGGGCCAGAGCCAGGCTCCCGGCTGCGGAGACCTCCAGTGAAGCCCATGAGGCCCGACTGCAGCAGCCGTCAGCCTGAAGCCAGAGTCCGCCGGGGGCGCCGGCCGGGAGATCGCCGAGGAGGAAGCAAGGAAGTGGAAGCCGGGTGCTAGTCGGCTCCGCCGACCACACGACGAACTCCGGCAGCACCTCAGCAGTGCGAAAGCGCGGCCTAGGGGGACGCACAGCCAGAGCGTGCCCCCCGGCCACAGCAATCCGCCCATCACTGTGCTGGAAATCGTCTCCACGGCCGCGGGGAGCTGCCGTGGTGGCCACAGGATGTTTGCGAGGGCGCCCTCGGCCGCGCTTGGGCGGGGGAGAGGCAGGCTCAACCTGGCGAGCCTTCCCCTTCTCTGCGGCCGAGAACCTCCTCGACGGGGCCATGAAGAAGAAGGAGAAGCAAGGGGGGATGAACCGGAAGGGCGCGTGCCAATCCGTACTTATAGCTGGCGAGGGCCAACCGACGGCCCCCACGATTGCAGGTAATTATGACCCGCTTTGCATGCAGGGACTTGTCCAATCTGTGTAGTTGCCGAGGCGCCATGGGGAAGTGGAGATGCCCACGTCCAATCAACCACCACGCGGCGCCCGGGACCGCAGGCTGTTAGGGCCCGCGGTGCTTCGCTCTTGCCCTTTCGCCTCCCTGCACGGCCAAGCCCGGGCGCGCCTTGGGCCCGGGGGCTACTGTCGGCATTCTGGGAACGGGGGTCCCCAGACTTGCCTGCCTGCGGCCTGCGGCGTGGCTCAAAGGGGGACTCAGCACGGCCCATCTTCATCAACACAGACCCAAGACCCTCGCGAGGGGCCAAGCCTCATGGGGCGGACGACACGGAGCTTCCTCAGGCACGGCCTCATCAGGTTGGCTCGCGAGGAGGCGGAGAGATCAAGGCGGGGTACCTCATGAGGTGCCCATGACGCAAGCCATGATGACCAAGGGCGCTAGGCGGGTGCCAGCCCGCGCAGTGTCCTTCTTTCCCCTTTGGTGCAAAGGGGGCAAGCACAGCCGCGGAGTACCGAGGCATCAGGCAAAGGTTGCCATTTTGGTGCAACAAGACCAAGACTAGGAGGACTGCAAGACGGAGGTCATTGTGGAGCCCAAGACGGCGTCACCACCAGAGCTTTGTGCAGGCGAAGACTACTTTTGTCAGGATAACTGGTACTAGCTGTCCCCTTTCAAATTAGCCCGCCATTGTTGGCTCCCTTCCCGCTCGATATTTGGGAAGAGGACCAGGGCCTCTATAAATAGGACCAGCCAACCGCAGGATGGAGAGGGAGGACAATCGAGAAGAGAGAGGACAATCGAGAAGAGAGAGGACAATCGAAGAGAGAGAGAGAGAGAGAGAGAGAGAGAGGTGACTGAACTCCTCCCAGTAGTTCACCCCCCAGCCAATAACGGACCCTCACGAGGCTTTTCTCCCTTGTATTGTTCATCATCATCAGCCCAAGAGGCAATCCACCACACCACACACTGGAGTAGGGTATTACACCACAACAGTGGCCCGAACCAGTATAAACCCTGTGTCTCTCGTGTTGTTCTTTCCATAGCTTAGATCTTTGCGTGGCGGAGGGGTGCAGGTAGGTAGGAAGCGAAATCTCCGCGCGCACCCCAGTGTTCGAACCTCAAGGGTCTGCCGGAACCCGAAATCCGACAGCTCAGTGCTCGAAGAATATTATTTTCCAGTGACATGTAGTCCCATTGTACAAACAATGTTTTTCTAAATTAATCAAGGCTGTATTTATACTTTTACCCGAAAGTACTATGATGCCTCCTGTGCGGCCGTTTCTGTATATATGTATATAACCTGAAAGTTTGCAGTCGTCGGCTTCCGCCCCCATGCATATAATGCGGGGGTGTTCGCAAAACATGCATATCCACACTTGATCCAACGTCTTGCTCCGTTAAGGAGGTGATAGCGTAGCGAACGAGGCAATCGGACTATATTGCTTTAACACTTTCACTTAGCCATAGGAGTTTGACAGTGGGGCTACTATATAGCCCCTGGTACTTCTGCGTTCGTCCGAATACGGGGCGCGTATGTACATGACCGAGAAACGGCCCTTCGTTAATGTGGAGGAATCCCGAAGATTCCGATTAGTCATCGAGTGGTTGACCGGTCTCTTGCTATATCATGACAGTCACTTTTCAGCTTTCTCTACTGAGGTGCTCATCTGGATGAACTAGGGCACAATCGCAGTAGTTCTCCTAGTGCTACCTTAGCCGATATAACGGAACGTAAGGTACTACAACGTGGGAGCCGGGCAAACCCAACATTTGACCAAAGACATGATTCGGAGCTGATGCATATAGGGCCAAACTCGCGACGCCGAACACTCCCTAAGGTGTTTGGTCTTTATAACATATACCGGGCTAAACAATGCCCTTTATAAGAAACCCCATGTGTCCAGGTACATGCAAAATCCTGGCATGGCCACATGCCAATAACGCCGACATCCTTCTCGGTTGTGTGGAGTATCCGGAGGATGTGAGCAATAGGAGACATTAAAAAAGGTTTACGCAGGGCCTTAATCTAAAAAGAAACCTTTGGGCGGGTCCCTGCTGCACGTCTGCGCCTGTGTCTCCGTTATGCCGTGTCCTGGACGGGTGTAGCACGATTGTCACCTGCAAAAGGAAAGAACTTAGGTGAAAGTTGTCATGCCAAAAAGAAGAATGAATTATCAAGATTCCAGAGAGGCCTAGTTGAGCCGGGCTGGCCCTGATTACACGCGAGAAGCCCCTGGTATCGTTTTATGAGGGTTCAAAAACCAATCTCATGCATGTATGATGGAACGCCGGACTCGTCTAACCATGTCCGTGGTCTTGACGACGTGCCATTTTTCTGGTTGGTGAGGCTGTCTAGTGTGCGGCTGTTAGAGCCACCGCATCCTCTTCCATACGTAAAGAACGGTTGAAGTTTCCGCTAACTGTAATGACGCCTCGTGGACCAGGCATCTTGAGCTTGAGGAAAGCATAATGCGGTATTGCGTTAAAACGAGCAAAAGCCGCCCTTTCGAGTAGTGCTTGAAAATCACTTCGGAACGGAGCGATGTGAAAAGTTAACGTTTCACTTCGGAAGTTATCAGGAGAACCGAATACCACCTCTAGTAGTAGAGAGCCCGTGTAGTGGGCCTCTTGGCCTGGTATTACTCCCTTGAAGGTAGTATTACCGTGGCTTATTTGTGTCGGGTCTATCCCCATTTTGCGGACTGTGTCCTGATATATCAGATTTAGATCACTGCCGCTGTCCATGAGGACCCTTGTGAAATGGTACCCATTTATTATTGGGTCTAACACCAAGGCCATCATTCCTTCGCATCGGATATGTGTATCGTGATCCCTTCGATCAAAAGTGATCGGGCGGGCCAACCAGGGGTTGGACCTAGGGGTGACGGGCTCTATGACGCGTGTGCATCGGAGTGCGTGATTGCTTCTCCTCTTTGTCACATGGATCACGTTTACTGTTTTAACCTCTGGTGGGAACTTTTTCTGTCCTCCGGTGCTTTGCTGGCGAGGTTCATCCTCGTCTTCGCTTGGTGTCTCTTCCCCTTTGTGTTCGGCGTTTAGCTTACCGGCCTGCTTGAAAACCCAACATTCTCTGTGGGTATGATTTGCAGGTTTGTTTGGGGTGCCATGAATCTGACAGAGTTTGTCGAGAATTTTGTTTAGGCCAGATTGTCCTTCTCTGCTTCCTTTTAAAGGCTTTTTTCGTTGACCTAGTTGGGAGCCCCTCAATCCGGCGTTTACCGCCGTGTTATCTGGGCTACCTTCTTTATTTTGATGCTTGTTTTTGTTGCGTTGTGGTTTACCATTACCATCCCTTACTTTGGATGTGCTTGGGTTGCTGGTGCTGCTACGGGCCAACCAGCTGTCCTTGCCCACACAAAAGCGGGTCATGAGGCTTGTTAGGGCTGCAATTGTTCTCGGTTTTTCTTGACCAAGGTGCCTGGCGAGCCATTCGTCTCGGACGCTGTGTTTAAAAGCTGCTAAGGCTTCGGCGTCTGGACAGTCGACTATTTGGTTCTTCTTGGTGAGGAACCTATTCCAAAGCTTTCGGGCGGACTCTCCGGACTGTTGGATTATATGACTTAAATTGTCTGCATCCGGATGTCGGACATAAGTCCCTTGAAAATTGGCCCCGAAAAGCGTCCTCGAGCTCCTCCCAACTTCCAATTGAGTTTTCGGGGAGGCTTTTCTGCCAGTGCCTAGCTGGCCCTTTAAGCTTGAGGGGCAAGTATTTAATGGCATGGAGATCATCTCCACGAGCCATATGAATATGGAGGATGAAGTCCTCTATCCAGACTCCCCGGTCTGTGGTTCCGTCGTACGCCTCTATGTTCACCGGTTTGAATCCCTCTGGGAATTTGTGATCCAGCACCTCATGAGTGAAACATAGTGGGTGGGCGGCACCCCTGTATTGGGATGCGCCATAGTGTTCGGACGGTTGTAGTATTCGGTGTTGGTTGTGTACCGTAGCGCGCTTCCTAGATCCATAGATAGATCTGGTCGCGCTGGATTTTTGACGCGAGTTCTCACGTAGAACGTGTGTTGACTTATGCATGACTTTGTTAGCCGCTCTATCGCGTTCACGGGGTGGTGGATCCGGCCGGTTGGCCATATCACTTTTTGGCCGTATGGGCTCTAAGGCCTCATCGCCGAATTCTGGTAATAGCTTGCGCTTTGGATAGCTATTTGGATGGTAACTTCCACCATACTTTGTTACTTTGTTCCACTTGCTGTTGAGTGTATCTTGTGCGACCTTGAGCCTTTGCTTCTGTTTCTTCAGGCTTCTCACTGTGGCAGTAAGCCTTCTGCGGAGGTTCTCTTGCTCCAAGTGTGTTTCCGGGATGATGGGTGCATCTTCGTCTGGACTGTTTTCTTCCCTAGACGGGGATTGATGAGGCTTATCTTTGGCGTCATCGTGTTCGGACGTCGGATCCGTACTATGTTTGCAGTTTGCATCTTGATCATTTTCTGCCACTGGGGTGGTGAGTTGTCGTCTCTCCCAGAGTCGCGTGGACTATTATTATCGTTGTTTTTGCCATGGCTGGACTTAGAGCGGCGCCGCTGACGTCGGTGCTTGGGTTGCTTCTTGGAGGGGTCATCCTCCGCTTTCTCGTCGCCATTGGCTTCGTAGGGGGTGTCCACCATGTATACGTCATGTGATGAAGTAGCGGTCCAGTGCCCTGTGGGCGGTGGTTTCAGTTCGTCTCCTGCATCGTCATCCATACAGTTGATGTCTTCAGAGTCGAAGTCGAGCATGTCGGTTAAGTCGTCGACAGTGGCTACTAAGTGGGTGGTGGGTGGGTAGCAAATTTCTTCGTCGTCCACATCCCATTCTAGCCGGACATAGTTCGGCCAGGGTTCTCCTGATAGGGAGAGAGACCTTAATGAATTTAGCACATCTCCGAAAGGTGAGTGCTGAAAGATATCCGCGGAGGTGAACTCCATGATCGTGCCCCGTCGGTTTCGACAGGCACAAATGTAGGCGGCTCGGAGTCCGTGGCCGGGGATAAATCCAGTGGTTCAGCGACACGGCTCTCGTACAGGGTGAAGTCAGTGTCCGGCTCTATCACCACTGAGAGTGCGGCCTCCATGGCGGGGTCCATCCCTCCGCTCTCGGATGGCGCGACTTGCTCCGGATTAAAGGCCGGAGTAGCTGCGGATGAGATCTCCCGAACACTGTCCGACGGTAGAGTTATGTCTTGCTCTTCGTGACTGCGCGGCGCGTCCGGCATGGGCTCGAATCCGTCGAAGATCAAGTCTCTGTGGATATCGGCCGTGTAATTCAAGTTTCCAAATCTGACCTGATGGCCAGGGGTGTAACTCTCAATCTGCTCCAGATGGCCAAGCGAATTGGCCCATGGTGCAAAGCCACCGAATACGAAGATCTGTCCGGGGAGGAAAGCCTCACCCCAGACCGCATCGCTAGCGACGATCAAAGGATCCATCAAGCCTTATGGTGAAGACACAATGGAACTCTCAATGAAAGCACCAATGTCGGTGTCAAAACCGGCGGATCTCGGGTAGGGGGTCCCGAACAGTGCGTCTAAGGCGGATGGTAACAGGAGGCAGGGGACACGATGTTTACCCTGGTTCGGGCCCTCTTGATGGAGGTAAAACCCTACGCCCTGCTTGATTGTTCTTGATGATATGAGTATTACAAGAGTTGATCTACCACGAGATCAGATAGGCTAAACCCTAGAAGCTAGCCTATGGTATGATTGTATGTCGTCCTACGGACTAAAACCCTCCGGTTTATATAGACACCGGAGGGGGCTAGGGTTACACAAGGTCGGTTACAAAGGAGGAGATATCCATATCCGTATTGCCTAGCTTGCCTTCCATGCCAAGTAGAGTCCCATCCGGACACGGGACGAAGTCTTCAATCTTGTATCTTCATAGTCCAACAGTCCGGCCAAAGGATATAGTCCGGCTGTCCGGAGACCCCCTAATCCAGGACTCCCTCAGTCGCCATCTTCTAGTCCTCATTTGAACTCATATATTTATGAGTTTGACGAAGATTTGCATGCCACCACAAAGGCGCCTCCCGAGCCCTGGTTCCAACGCAGCTGGTTGGGTTGGAGCCGGTGGGCTCAAAGCCGGTTCACTCTGCTGGCATCTGGCAAGTTGCCCCGGCAAGGCTCTTGCTGGGGCTGCGGGGGGCCGCCTCGGCAAGGATCTTGCCGAGGGAGTCCACCTCACCCTCTTGCCCTCCTGTGCTTCCAGTCTTGGCGTCACCTTGGTCATCTTGTGCCTTGGTTTCTCTCCGGCTTCCCTCCTCCGCCCTGTTAAGTGTGGCCGCAGCGTGTGGCTCTGACTGCCCGTGCACAAGTAAAGGGGTCAAAAGGAGAGCCCCTACTTTTGTACACCGACAGCCGACGCTAAACATAGCACACCCAATGTTCTAGATGTTACTCCTGCCTCCACAAATGTTGACGGATAAATCGGAGGCTGCTGTTGAGCTGCCAGTTCCACCTCCCTACGCGCCCTACCCTGATCCACGAAAGTCTGAGCATCAACAGCACCACACGCCGGGTCATGCCCACGAGGCTGGTTATGACGCTGTTCACTGCTTGAAACTGCCGGCGAGTCAATGTGCTTGCTATAACTCCGACTTGGACGAGGGGTTGAGTGAATCCGCTCATGGCTATATGAATAAAGCTGCCTGTTGAGCCACGGCCGTTTGAAGAATTTCTCTGGCTCTCCGCATCTCTATCACAGCTGGAGACTCGCCTTCAACCGGAAGAGCCGCCAATCATGACGCCGCGGCGATCATATTATCCAAAGGGTTGGAATAATGACCCGGCGGTGTCGGCACATGCTGAGGAGGAGTCATATCCAAATGTGGCAGATCCATATTAGCGGCTGAACTGGTGCTCCAGTCACAGGCGCCTCAACCGCTCGGTTCACCACGGGCGGGTTACTGGTCCCTGCCCCTGGTGTGTTGAAAATGTTTCTCGCATCATACTCCAGAGGTAAGCGACTCTGGTGTCTCCTTCTCATGACTTCATTCGAAGCATTTTGATCCAAGGTGAGCCGGAAAGAGTCTGCCTGAATCCGTTGTGCCTGGGTGTCCAAAGCAGCTCGCTCCATGGCCATCCTAGCGTTCTCAGTCGCCAGTTGTTCCTTGGCTTGAGTTATCTCATCTCGTAACCTTGCAACATCCACCTTATGTTGTTCCTGAGTCTCTAGGGTCACTTCTACCGCCATCAAAGTCACCAAAGCCTCCAACAACTCCGTCAGAACCTGAGCCGGCGGGTGCGCAGAGTCGCTAGCACCAGCCATCGCCGAAGCCATTGAGTTGGAGGTCATAGCCGCGGCAGTTGTTTAGCCGAGTGCTGGCTGTGTATCGGCCATGAAGATCGCAACCCTGTTCGGCGGATCATAGGGGCCCGGGATACTGTCACCATCGGAACAGCCCCCAAGCCGGCCATCTTGCACTTGATACATTGAATTGGTCTTGCCTATGGACGATTCACCATCAGAGCAGATGGCCGTCTCACCACCAGACATAGATCCTTCCTCAAATTTTGCCCCATGGATGAAACCAACAAAGGCGTGCTTCACGGCAGGTTGAACCTGGGCGGGTCGTGCACACTGAGCCGTCTCGATGATGTCGATGCAGGTGTCCGGCTCAGGGCCTGGTTCGCCAATCTTGCCGATGAAGACGTGGATTCCGCCGAAGGGGACCCGGTACCCGTACTCAATTGAGCCGCCCTCGGGGCCCTGCCAGCGTCCTCGATGTAGAGCTTGCCGCGACGACTTTTGGTCATTTGGCTCACGGCGTATCCCTTGATCCCTGGGAAGCTGCCCTTCAAGAACTCAAAACCACCATGCGCTGGCCCCATGGTGGGCGCCAACTGTCGTGGACTTGACACAACAGATGTCCTAGCGGAAGGACTTAGTCATGGAGCCATCACAACTAGGTTAGCTTAAATGGGTTAATCGGGACAAAGGGCATAAAGAGTTTATACTGGTTCGGCCCCTCATGGTGGAGGTAAAGGTCTACTCCAGTTTGGTGTTGTATTGCTTGGGTTTCGATTACTAGAGAGCTAATAGGCTTGACCTAGTTCTCGATCTATTGTTTCTTGCCCTTAACTTGCCGCCGGGTCGTCCCTTTATATACATAGGTTGACGCCCGACGGCTTACAGAGTCTAGTCCGGCTCATACACAACGTGTCCGGCTCATTGACTAACTAATCTTGCCTTACAATACAAGTTATACATGTGGCGGTTCATCCCCTTGGGCCTCAAGTCACCTCTGGGTCTTGGGCCATCAATGGGATTGTATGAGCCACCATCTTTACTGATAAGTCTCCAGTGGTATGACCCGGCCCCTCCTGGGCGGTTCATACCCAGTAGTTATATCCCCAACAGCACTCGTGGATACGGTTAGCCATGGAAAGTGAAAGTATGGTGGAAAAAGGAATAAAGTTTATTTTCTGTTTGGGAACCACCTATGATATATCTAGCATGGAAAGTGTTGGGAACTCTAAGTCGTTTTCGTTGGTGGAAAAAGTATGCCTCTCAAAATGTTTTATCTCTCAATTTTCGCTTTGAGCTCTGGCACCTCTACAAATCCCTACTTCCCTCTGCGAAGGGCCTTTCTTTTACTTTATGCAATTTTTATTTTTAATTTGAGTCTCCATCTTCTCTTATAAAGCACCAACTAGGGGGCACTATGATCGTACATGAGCATTGGGTGTAGCTATTATGCGAGTGTGTTTCATGAATGGATCAATGATTGAGCATGATGGGCTAGGGATAACTTATTTTAGCGTTGATATTTCGAAAGACATGGTTGCTTGTTGGTGTGCTTGAGTATTTAAGTCTCATATCAAAACTAGACTATTGCTTTGAATCATATAAAATTCCAAATTTCCATGCTATAAAGAAAAGAATATGAGATGACATGTTAGGTAGCATTCCACATCCAAAATTCTCTTTATCATTTACCTACTCGAGGATGAGCAGGAATTAAGCTTGGGGATGTTGATACGTCTCCAACATATCTACAATTTTTGATTGTTCCATGTTGTTATATTATCATTCCTGGATGTTCTAATCATTTTATATCATTTTTTGGTACTAACCTATTGACATAGTGCCAAGTGCCAGTTGTTGTTTTCTGCATGTTTTTTACATTTCAGGAAATCAATATCAAATGGAGTCCAAACGCAACAAAACTTTTTGTGGATTTTTTTTGGGACCAGAAGACATCCAATGGGCAGGAGAAGCACCTGGGGGTGCTCCAAGGGGAGCACAACCGACCAGGACGCGCCTGGGGGCCCAGGCGTGCCCTGGTGAGTTGTGCCACCTCGGGTGCCCCCCGAACCGCCTCTTTTCTCTATAAATACCCTAATATTCCAGAAACCATAGGGGAGTCGACACAAATCAATTCCAGCCGCCGCAGAGTCCAGACCCACCAGATCCAATCTAGACACCGTCACAGAGGGGTTCATCATGTCCATTGGTGCCTCTCTGATGATGCGTGAGTAGTTCTTTGTAGACCTTCAGGTCCGTAGTTAGTAGCTAGATGGATTTCTCTCTCTCTCTCTCTCTCTCTCGTTTGATTCTCAATACAATGGTCTTTTGGAGATACATAGGATGTAATTCTTTTGCGGTGTGTTTGTTGGGATCCGATGAACTTTGAGCTTATGATCAGATCTATCTCTTTTTATCCATGAAAGTTATTTGAGTCTTCTTTGATATCTTATATGCATGATTGCTTATAGTATCGTATTAATTCTTTGATGTTTGGGTTTTGTTTGGCCAACTTGATCTATTTACCTTGCAATGGGAAGAGGTGCTTTGTGATGGGTTCGATCTTATGGTGCTTGATCCCAGTGACAGAAGGGGAACTGACACGTGTGTATCGTTGCCATTAAGGATAACAAGATGGGGTCTATTTCTACATAAATAGATCTTGTCTACATCATATTATCAATCTTATTGCATTACTCCGTTTCTCCATGAACTTAATACACTAGATGCATGCTGGATAGCGGTCGATGCGTGGAGTAAAAGTAGTAGATGTAGGCAGGAGGCGGTCTACTAATCTTGGACGTGATGCCTATATAATGATCATTGTCTGGATATCGTCATGATTATTTGAAGTTCTATCAATTTCCCAACAGTAATTTGTTCACCCACTATTTGCTATTTTTCTCGAGAGAAGCCACTAGTGAAAACTACGGCCCCCGGGTCTCTTCTTTATTATATTTGCCTCAACGGTCTATTTTCCTTTGCTTTTATTTTCAGATCCATTAAACCAAAAATACAAAATACCTTGCTGTAATTTATTTTATCCGAGATCTATTTATCCCATCTATCATATTTTTATCACGTCCGCTTGCCAATTTCTAGCACCGTTACCCGAAAGGGATTGACAACCCCTTTAACACGTCGGGTTATGAGTATTTGTTATTTGTGTGCAGGTGTTGTTTACATAGTGTTGCTTGGTTCTCCTACTGGTTCGATAACCTTGGTCTCATCACTGAGGGAAATACCTATCGTTGTTGTACTGCATCATCCCTTCCTCTTTGGGGAAATACCGATGTAGTCTAGCAGACATCACTCATATAATACAAAATCATCATCGAACGTTAAGCATGCAGACCCTACGGGTTCGAGAACTATGTAGACATGACCGAGACACCTCTCCGGTCAATAACCAACTGCGGAACCTGGATGCTCATATTGGTTCCCACATATTCTACAAAGATCTTTATCGGTTGTACCATAATGATAACATGCGTTATTCCCTTTGTCATCGGTATGTTGTTTGCCCGAGATTCGATCGTCGGTATCTTCATACCTAGTTCAATCTCGTTACCGGAAAGTCTCTTTACTCGTTTCATAATGCATCATCCCGCAACTAACTCATTAGTCACATTGCTTGCAAGGCTTATCATGATGTGCATTACCCAAAGAGCCCAGAGATACCTCTCCGATACTCGGAGTGACAAATCCTAACCTTGATCTATGCCAACCCAACAAACACCTTCGGAGATACCTGTAGAGCATCTTTATAATCACCCAGTTATGTTGTGATGTTTGATAGCACACAAGGTACTCCTCTGGTATTCGGGAGTTGCATAATCTCATAGTCAAAGGAATATGTATTTGACATGAAGAAAGCAATAGCAATAAAACTTAACAATCAACATGCTAAGCTAATGGATGGGTCTTGTCCATCACATCATTCTCCTAATAATGTGATCCCGTTTATCAAATGATAACACATGTCTATGGCTAGGAAACTTAACCATCTTTGATTTACGAGCTAGTCTAGTAGAGGCATACTAGGGACACTATGTTTTGTCTATGTATCCACACATGTATCAAGTTTCCGGTTAATACAATTCTAGCATGAATAATAAACATTTATCATGATATAAGGAAATGTAAATAACAACTTTATTATTGCCTCTGGGGCATATTTCCTTCAGTCTCCCACTTGCACTAGTGTCAGTAATCTAGATTACATTGTAATGATTCTAACACCCATGGAGTCTTGGTGTTGATCATGTTTTGCTCATGGTCACTTGCGAAAGTGAGATCTGATAGAGATAATAAGATAAATATTTTTGGTATTTTTTGTATAGATTGGAAAGTAAAGATTAAAAAATAGTAAACGAGATGCGATAATAAAAGAGATGCAATATAATAATAAAGAGACCCGGGGCCCATAGGTTTCACTAGTGGCTTCTCTCATGGTAGCAAGTATTACGGTGGGTGAACAAATTACTGCCGAGCAATTGATAGAAAAGTGCATAGTTATGAAGATATCTAAGGCAATGATCATGAATATAGGCATCACGTCCGTGTCAAGTAGATCGAAACGATTCTGCATCTACTACTATTACTCCACACATCGACCGCTATCCAACATGCATCTAGGGTATTAAGTTCATAAGAACAGAGTAACGCTTTAAGCAAGATGACATGATGTAGAGGGATAAACTCAAGTAATATGATATAAACCCCATCTTTTTATCCTCGATGGCAACAATACAATATGTGCCTTGCTGCCCCTACTGTCACTAGGAAAGGACACCGCAAGATTGAACCCAAAGCTAAGCACTTCTCCCATTGCAAGAAAGATCAATCTAGTAGGCCAAACTAAACTGATAATTCAAAGAGACTTGCAAAGATATCAAATCATGCATATAAGAATTAAAAGAAGAACCAAATAATATTCATAAATAATCAAGTTCATAAACCCACAATTCATCGGATCTCAGCAAACACACCGCAAAAGAGTATTACATCGAATAGATCTCCAAGAACATCAAGGATAACTTTGTATTGAAGATCAAAGAGAGAGAAGAAGCCATCTAGCAAATAACTATGGACCCGAAGGTCTATGGTAAACTACTCACTCTTCATCGGAGAGGCTATGGTGTTGATGTAGAAGCCCTCCGTGATCGATTTTCCCTCCGGTAGATCGCCGGAAAAGGCCCCAAGATGGGATCTCACGGGTACCGAAGGTTGCGGCGGTGGAAAAGTGGTTTCGTGGCTCCCCCTGATATTTTTAGGGTATAAGAGTATATATAGGCAAAAGAAGTACGTCGGTGGAGCCCCATGGGGCCCACGAGGGTGGGGGCGCACCTACCCCTTGGGCGCGCCCTCCTATCTCGTGGTCGCCTCACGGAGTTCCAGACTTCCACTCCAAGTGTCCTGGTTTGCTTTCGGTCCAAGAAAGATCACCGCTAAGGTTTCATTTCGTTTGGATTCCGTTTGGTATTCCTTTTCTGCGGAACACTGAAATAGGCAGAAACAGAAACAGGCACTGGGCCTCCGGTTAATAGGTTAGTCCCAAAAATAATATAAAAGAGCGTATTAAAGTCCATTAAACATCCAAAATAGATAATATAATAGCATGGAACAATAAAAAAATATAGATACGTTGGAGACGTATCAGTCACCGATGGAGTTGAAGCGTCTCTTGATGTGTTTGGTTCTCTTGTGAAATCTAGATTCGTTCGCCAAGGCAATTGCTCCAGTATTGTCACAAAAGATTTTCATTGGACCCGATGCACTAGGTATTACACCTAGATCGGATATGATCTCCTTCATCCAGAGTCCTTCATTTGCTGCTTCCGAAGCAGCTATGTACTCTGCTTCATACGTAGATCCCACCATGATGCTTTGCTTGGAATTGCACCAACTGACAGCTCCACCATTCAATATAAATACTTATCCGGATTGTGACTTAGAGTCAGCCGGATCAGTATCAAGCTAGCATAGACGTAACCATTTACGACGAGCTCTTTGTCACCTCCATGTTGGGAAACGTAGTAATTTCAAAAAAAATTCCTATGCACACTGATACGTCTCCAACATATCTACTTTTCCAACACTTTTGCCCTTGTTTTGGACTCTAACTTGTATGATTTGAATGGAACTAACCCGGACTGATGCTGTTTTCAGCAGAATTGCCATGATGTTGTTTTATGTGCAGAAAACAAAAGTTCTCGGAATGACCTGAAACCTCACGGGATATCTTACAATAAATAATAAAAAATCCTCGCCAAAGATGAAGACCAGGGGGCCCACACCCTTCTCACGAGGGTGGGGGGTGCGCCGCCCCCCTAGGGTGCACCCCCTACCTCGTGGGCCCCCTGGAGACCCCTCGACTCCAACTCCAACTCTATATAACTGCTTTCGGGGAGAAAAAATAAGAGAGAAGAAATCATCGCATTTTACAATACAGAGCCGCCGCCAAGCCCTAAAACCTCTTGGGAGGGCTGATCTGGAGTCCGTTCGGGGCTCCAGAGAGGGGGATTCGTCGCCGTCATCATCATCAACCATCCTCCATCACCAATTTCATGATGCTCACCGCTGTGCATGAGTAATTCCATCGTAGGCTTGCTGGACGGTGATGGGTTGGATGAGATTCACCATGTAATCGAGTTAGTTTTGTTAGGGTTTGATCCCTAGTATCCACTATGTTCTGAGATTGATGTTGCTATGACTTTGCTATGCTTAATTCTTGTCACTAGGGCTCGAGTGCCATGCTTTCAGATCTGAACCTATTATGTTTTCATCAATATATGAGAGTTCTAGATCCTATATTGCAAGTCTATAGTCACCTATTATGTGTTATGATCCGGTAACCCCGAAGTGACAATAATCGGGATACTTACCGGTGATGACCGTAGTTTGAGGAGTTCATGTATTCACTATGTGCTAATGCTTTGTTTCGGTTCTCTATTAAAAGGAGGCCTTAATATCCCTTAGTTTCCATTAGGACCCCGCTGCCACGGGAGGGTAGGACAAAATATGTCATACAAGTTCTTTTCCATAAGCACGTATGACTATATTCAGAATACATGCCTACATTATATTGACGAATTGGAGCTAGTTCTATGTCACCCTATGTTATGACTGTTACATGATGAACCACATCCGGCATAATTATCCATCATTGATCCGATGCCTACGAGCTTTCCATATACTGGTTTACGCTTATTTACTTTCCTGTTGCTATTGTTACAATCACTACAAAATACCAAAAACATTACTTTGCTTTCATTACTCTTTTGTTACCGTTACCATCACTATCATATTACTTTGCTACTAAACACCTTGCTGCAGATACTAAGTTTCTAGGTGTGGTTGAATTGACAACTCAGTTGCTAATACTTGAGAATATTCTTTGGCTCCCCTTGTGTCGAATCAATAAATTTGGGCTGAATACTCTACCCTCGAAAGCTGTTGCGATCCCCTATGCTTGTGGGTTATCAAGACTAATTTCTGGCACCATTGCCGGGGAGCATAGCTCTATTCTTTGAGTCACTTGGGATCTATATCTGCTGGACACTATGAAGAACTTGAGAGATCCAAAAACTAAGATCTATCCCTCAACTACGAGGGGAGGTAAGGAACTGCCATCTAGCTCTGCACTTCATTCACCTTCTATTATGAGTAAGCTTGCAACACCTACACCTACTTCTGCTATTCGTTCTGATATGTCGCATGTTATTGATGATGCTACTTCTGCTATGCATGATACTTATGATGAAACTACCTCTATGCCTGATACTACTATGCCACTTAGTGATTTTCTCGAGGAACGACTTGCTAGGGCTAGAGAGATTGAAAATATTGAATCTGATTATGAAGATGAAAGTGATGATGAAGAATCACTTGTTATTCCTGAGGGTTATTTATTTGATCAAGATGCTTCTTTAGCTATTTTAGCCTGCAAAGATAGATATGAACTCAAAAGGTTATTAGCTAAATGGAATAAGCAATCTCCAAATGCTAGGATGAGACCTGACCCTGCTTTTGCTACTTCACCTATATGTGTTGCTGATAAGGATTATGAATTCTCTGTTGATCCTGATATAATTACTTGGGTTGAATCTGATCCTTTTCATGGCTATGAATCTGAAACTGTTGTATACTAAATTAAATGATATAGCCACCCTATTCACTAATGATGAGAGATCTCGCTCCTTTTATATCCTTAAAATATTTCCGTTCTCATTAAAGGGTGATGCTAAGATATGGTTTAATTCTCTTGATCCTGGTTGTGTGCGTAGTCCCCAGGATATGATTTACTACTTCTCTGCTAAATATTTCCGCGCGCAGAAGAAACAAGCTGCTTTAAAGGAAATATACAACTTTGTGCAAATTAAAGAAGAGAGTCTCCCACAAGCTTGGGGGAGGCTTCTCAAGTTACTTAATGCTTTGCCTGATCATCCTCTTAATAAAAGTGAAATACTTGATATCTTTTATAATGCACTAACCGATGCTTCTAGAGATTACATGGATAGTTGTGCAGGCTCTCTTTTCAGGGAAAGAACACCGGATGAAGCTGAAATCTTATTAAATAATATGTTGACAAATGAAAATAATTGGGCACCTCCTCAGCCAGCTCCTACTCCAATTAATGATCCTATTCCTAAACCAACTCCGAAGAAGAGAGGTATTCTATTTCTCAGTCCTGAAGATATGCAAGAGGCAAAGAAATCTATGAAAGAAAAAGGTATTAAAGCTGAAGATGTTAAGAATTTACCTCCTATTGAAGAAATACATGGTCTCAATTTACCACCTGATGAAGAAATATATGATCTTAATCCTTTATTTATTGAAGAACCTCCAGACCTCGATAACCTGACACATGTAGTAAAGGTAAATTCTCTCTATAGATAAGATAAAGCTGAAATCCCTCCTGCTAAAATTGCTAGTCAATGCTTGGATGAGTTTGATAATTTTATGTTTAAGCAAGAATACTACATGCTTATTTTGGTAGACAATTAAAACAAGATGCTGATATGATTAAATACTTGGGTGATTATATGGCTAATATTAGAGGTGAACTTAAACTTGTTAGTAAACATGCTTCTATGGTTACCACTCAAGTAGAACAAGTACTTAAAGCTCAAAAAGAATTGCTCAATGAGATGAATAGTAAGAAAAATGATTATGCTGTTAAAGTGGCTACTAGAATTGGTAGAATGACTCAGGAACCTTTGTATCATGAAGGCCACCCTAAGAGAATTGAGCAAGATTCTTAGAGAAATAAAATTGATGCACCTAGTTCTTCCAAAAAGAAGAAAAATAAAAATGATAGAACTGTGTAAACTTCTAGTGAACCTATTGCTGAACCACCTGATAATCCAAATGATATCTCTATGTCTGATGCTGAAATACAATCTGGCAATGAACATGAACCTAATGAAAATGTTAATGATGATGTTCATAATAATGCTCAACCTAGTAATGATAATGAAGTAGAAATTGAACCTGCTATTGATCTTGATAACCCACAATCAAAGAATCAACATTATGATAAGAAAGACTTTGTTGCTAGGAAACATGGTAAAGAAAGAGAGCCTTGGGTTCAGAAACCCATGCCTTTTCCTCCCAAACCATCCAAGAAAAAGGATGATGAGGATTTTGAGCGCTTTGCTGAAATGATTAGACCTATATTTTTGCGATGGCGATTGACTGATATACTCAAAAATCCTTATGCTAAGTACATGAAAGATATTATTACAAATAAAAGAAAGATACCTGAAGCTAAAATTTCCACCATGCTTGCTAATTATACTTTTAAAGGTGGAATACCAAAGAAACTTAGAGATCCAGGAGTACCTACTATACCATGCTCCATTAAAAGAAACTATCTTAAAACTGCTTTATGTGATTTTGGAGCCGGTGTTAGTGTTATGCCTCTCTCTTTATATCGTAGACTTGATTTGAATAAGTTGACACCTATTGAAATACCTTTGTAAATGGCTGATAAATCAACTGCTATACCTGTCGGTATTTGTGAGGATGTGCCTGTTGTAGTTGCAAACATTACTATTTTAACGGACTTTGTTATTCTTGATATTCCCGAGGTCGATAGTATGTCTATTATTCTTGGAAGACCTTTTCTTAATACTGTAGGGGCTGTTATTGATTGCAACAAAGGCAATGTCACTTTTCATGTTAATGGTAATGAGCATTCAGTACACTTTCCGAGGAAACAACCTCAAGTTCATAGTATCAATTCTATCGGGAAAATTCCATCGATTATATTTGGAGGTTTTGAATTTCCTCTTCCTACTATCAAGAAGAAATATGATATACTTATTTTTGGGGATGTGCATATCCCTGTTGAGGTAACCTAGTGTTATTCGAAATTTCTCCGGTTTCATGTTAATCGGAATGGGTTTGTTAACAAGACTTGATCAACCTTGTTAGTGGATTCCTTTTGACGAGCATGAGATGGATGAAACTAGAAGCACAACTTTTTGTACCCCACTTTTACTTTCTGTTATTTAGTTGAAATAAAGTAAAAATAAATAATTTTCTGTCTGTTATCTTATTATCCGTGCAATATAAATACCTCGAAAATAAAAGTTCTCCAAATGCCCTGAAAATTAAATTTGATTTTTCTAGGATATTTGAGGATTTATGGAACAAAGAACACACCAGGGGGGCCAACCACCTTGCCACGAGGGTGGAGGGTGCGCCCCCTGCCTCGTGGGCCCCCGGTGGCCCTCCTCCACTTATTCTTCCAGCCACACACTTCATTTTCCTCTCCCAGACATGAAAATCCAGCTCAAACCTGAGTCCAAACTCGTTTTGCTGCCATTTTCGATCTCCTTGCTCAAAGCACCTCTCACAAAACTGCTTGGGGAGATTGTTCCTTGGTATGTGACTCCTCCATTGGTCCAATTAGTTTTTGTTCTAGTGCTTTATTCATTGCAAATTTGTGTTGTTTAGGTGACCCTGTTCTTGAGCTTGCATGTCAAATTTATATGGTCAAAAGTAGTTTTGATGCATGATATAGGCCCTAGGCACTTGTAGGAGTAGTTGCTATCAATATTATTGAGTTTGGTTTACTTTTATTTTGAAGTTACTAAAAAAATTCAGAATTTTTCAGAGGAAGAAATATGCTTAGGAAAATGTTCCAAGGTGGTTCTTCAAAGAAGCAAGGACCAAGGCTTGCAATGCGTGATGCTCACGAAGAGCCACCAAGAGACGCTCCAGTGCGTCCTTGTGAGTGGCCTTCTGAAATTTTTATGGATCAAGCGGGAATTAAAGAAGAATTTAACGCATATTTGCGTAATGCCGATCTTGAGGACTTTGAGGCAGATAAATGCCCCCAGTATCATGAGCTCACAAGCTCTTTTGTGAGAAGGTTTGAGTATTCATCTTCACGTAATTCTCCTTTAGTCATGTTTGATCTTTATGATAAATCTTATACCATGGACCTAGAGGATTTCACTCTTGCTTGCAAACTTCCACAATGGGGTAGTGTTAGGGACCCCCCTAAATCTAAATTTAGAAACTTTCTTGCTAGTATAACTATAGGGGAATCCAGAGATATAACGCAAGCTACCATAGGGAGCATTCACTTTCCTACTATACATTATTTTGCTCTCTTCATAGGTAGGTGCATAAATGCTAAGGATGAAGCATGTCACATGTGTGTCCCTGACCTTAGCATTCTCAGGAGTGCTATGTCAGGAGACCAATCTTATCATTTGGGAGCCATTGTAGCCCGTAGGATGCATCATAATAGACATAATGGAGATTTCTTTGGAGGAATTTATGCAACCCGCTTAGCCAAATTTCTTGAGATAGACGTTCGTGAAGGAGACATGGAGTTGCCTCCTGCTTATTTAGATTTTGATTCTATGGTTTCCCACCATTTTGTTGAGGGGAACGAATCACCTCTCCAGTACCGACTAATCTTTGACAGACGTCGTGCTGTCCATATTACTCTCCCCGCTCCTGCTTTCTTTGATTATCAGGCAAGAGGAGGATATACTATTACCAGAGAGGAGATAGATGAGCACGAGAGGAGAGCGGAGGCCGCTCGTCGCCACGCTGCAGCTCAGGAGGCGATAGCCGCTGCATCTTAGTACGACCCCAACTACTATTATGGAAATCAGCCAGGCCAGCCGTGGCCATAGACCAACTTAGGCCAAAAGCCTAAGCTTGGGGGAGTACTTATTTCTCACCTACATTACATTTATGTTCACACACACTCATTGCCAGATGTCGGTGCTCATACTTTTTCATTGTATCTGTCGGCGTTCTGGGAACGGGGGTCCCCAGACTTGCCTGCCTGCGGCCTGCGGCGTGGCTCAAAAGGGGGCCCAGCATGGCCCATCTTCACCAACACAAACCCAAGACCCTCGCGAGGGGCCAAGCCTCGCGGGGCGGACGACGCGGAGCTTCCTTAGGCACGGCCTCATCAGGCTGGCTCACGAGGGGGCGGAGAGATCAAGGCGGGGTACCTCACGAGGTGCCCGTGACGCAAGCCATGACGATTCAGGGCGCCAGGCGGGTGCCAGCCCGCGCAGCGTCCTCCTTCCCTCTTTGGTGCAAAGGGGGCAAGCGCAGCCGTGGAGTACCGAGGCATCAGGAAAAGGTTGCCATTTCGGTGCAACGAGACCAAGACCAAGAGGACTACGAGACGGAGGTCGCCCAAGACGGTGTCATCACCAAAGCTTTGCACAGGCGAAGACTACTTTTGTTAGGATAGCTGATACTTGATGTCCCCCTTCAAATTAGCCCACCATTGTTGGCTCCCTTCCCGCTCAATATTTGGGGAGAGGACCAGGGCCTCTATAAATAGGACCAGCCACCCACATAGCTGGGGTGAAAAAAAAGGTCTCTGAGGGTTGAGAGGTAGGAAGGGAGAGGCTCGTTAGAAAGGTTGGAAGCAGAGAGAGAGAGAGAGAGAGAGAGAGAGAGAGAGAGAAAGGTGACTGAACTCCTCCCAGCAGTTCATCGCCTCAGCCAAGAACAGACCCTCACGAGGCTGTTCTTCCTTGTATTGTTCATCATCATCAGCCCAAGAGGCAATCCACACACCACACACTGGAGTAGGGTATTACACCACAACGGTGGCCCGAACCAGTATAAACCCTGTGTCTCTTGTGTTGTTCTTTCGACAGTCTAGATCCTAGCAAGGCGGAGGGGTGCAGGTAGGTAGGAGGCGGAATCTCCGCGCGCACCCCAGTGTTCGAACCTCAAGGGTCTGCCGAAACCCGAAATCTGACATTTGGCGCGCCAGGTAGGGGTGCGCCGGAATTCGTCTTCCATCACCCCGTTCTCCTCCGACCATAGTGCTCATGTCTGATGCTCGTCGGGCCCGCGCGGAGCGCCGGGCCGCCCTCGCTTCCCGTGTCACCCTGACGGCCCCTGTCGGCGGGCGTCCTCGCCGTTCCCTGTCACCTGCCGTCAACGCCGCCACCGGCCCGGCGGGGGACGAACAGCAAGCATCGTCTCAGCATCCATCCGTGCGCCAAGACGGCCGCACCGCAACTCCCTCGCTCGCCCCAGCTGGATCTTCGTCCCGCGCGCTCCGCGCGCCCATGGAGGCTCGGGCAGCACTCATCGCGGCAAACGAGCTCCTGCGCTACCGTCCCGTCGACGACGTCTACGAAGAATGGCTCGACCGCGTCGCTGAGCTCGTCCGCGCTGCAGGGGGCTCTTTCGCGCCGCCCGTTCCGCTGCACCGCACCCCGCCCCGCGCGGGCGAAGAGGCTCCGACGGCGCCCCGACCGCCTCCTCCTCAAGAAGACGCCATGGCTCCAAGGCGCGTGGCCCCTGGGCGGAACCCGCTCCGTCAGGTGCCAGCATAGCAAGGACGGAGCTGCCAAGAAGTCCCTCGCCCGCCAGAAGCTGCCCGGGCGCTCCCTGCTCCAGCACGTCGCGACCGTCCCCCTGCTCCAGCGCGTGGGGACATGCAAGACCAGGCTCTCCGTCACCCAAGGCCTCCCGTGGCCACAGCAGGCTGCCGCGCCTACACCATCGAACTACGCAGCATCGTGTGGCTCGGCAAGTTCAAACCGGACCTGCCTCCTCGCTACGACGGCACGGCCGACCCTGCGGAGTTCCTCCAGCTCTACGAGCTGGGTATCGAAGCTGCCAACGGAGATGAGAAGGTCATGGTGAACTGGTTTCCCATGGCGCTCAAGGACGGGGCCCGCACCTGGCTCCTGAACCTGGCTCCAGGCACAATCTCCTCCCGGGAAGATATGCGCACCCGCTTCATCGCCAACTTCCAAGGTACTCGCGACCAGCCACCCGCCGTGAGCGACATGCACCGCATCAAGCAACAACCCGGGGAGACCCTGCAGAAGTACATCCAGTGCTTCAACAACGCACGCCTCAAGATCCCCAAGGTGACTGAGGAGGCCATCATCTCAGCTTTCTCCGACGGCATGCGCGACGTCAAGATGAAGGAGGAGCTGGCGATGCATGAAGACCTGTGCACTTCCTTAGAGCTGTTCAACTTGGCAAACAAGTGCGCCAGGGCTGAGGAGGGGCGTCTCTCCCTCCTCGAGCTGCCTGCCACAGACCCAGAAGAGAAGAAGCTCAAGGCCAAGGATGTGAAGCGCAAGGGGGCTGCAGTGCTCGCGGCAGAACCAGACACCAAGCGGGGCAGAGATCAGCCCGAACCTCCCAAGGGCAGCCGGTACTGCGTGTACCACGACCTCCACACCCACAACACCAACGAATGCCAAGAACTCCGAGCCGTGCGTGAAGGAAGGATCGGCCGTCGCCCCGACCGCGGTGACCGGGGCTACGGTCGAGGAGGAGGAAGGAACGCAGGACGCTGGGAAGACCGTGGCCCGCGCCAGGGGTGGCGCGACCAACCTCGCGAGGATCGTTGGCAAGATCAGCCTCGCGAGGGAGGCTGGAGGGATCAGCCTCGCGAGGATCGCCCGCAAGGCAACGCAGGCCTCCCACCACTGCCGCCGCAGCCAAGGAGAAACGAGGACCACCATCAGGACGAGGAGGCTGGGGGCTTCCAGGAGCCGCGCGCGATCGCCTGCATCCTGGGCGGAGCTCAAGCCCCAGCCTCTCAACGCATCTTCAAGCAGTTCGCCCGCGAAGTGAATGCAGTCCTCCCCAGACTCGAAGCCACACACCCTCTTAGGTGGTCGGCATGCACCATCACGTTCAGCTCAGCAGATCAGCTCAAGTGTGCGGCAGCAGCCGGAGTCCTCCCGATGCTTTGTTCCCCAATCATCAGCAACGTGGTGGTCACCAAGACCCTCATCGATGGCGGGGCAGGGCTCAACGTCCTGTCCGTGGAGATATTCAACAACCTCCAAGTGCCCTACAGCCAGCTCCAGCCAACCAAGCCCTTCTCCGGTATCACCGACGGCTCCATGGTCCCGATCGGGCAGGTCCGCCTCCCTGTCACCTTCGGGGCACGCGACAACTACCGCACCGAGCTCATCGACTTCGACGTCGCTCACATTCGCCTGCCATACAACGCCATCCTTGGGTACCCAGCGCTGGCCAAGTTCATGGCCGCAACTCACCACGGCTACAACGTCCTCAAGATGCCAGGAAGCGGCGGAGTCATCACGGTGCCCTGTGAAGAGAAGGACGCGGTGTGTTCCCTGGAGCGAGCCTTTCAGGCCGCATCACTGGAAGACCCGGATCGTGGAAGCAGGAGGCCTCCCGAGACCGCCCCTAAGAAGAAGAAGACATCGTCCGGCCTAGCCCCTCAGGAGGCAGGCCCCTCTGGGCCCGTGCCTGCCCAGGGGAACCTCCTTCCATCGCATAGGAAAGCGCACCCAGCGCCCTCCTCAGGCAGGGCTCGGGGGCTCTCCCCTGGAGGGCCACCGACCTAGCTAGGGTCACGAGGGAGGCGCTTGGGCACCACATGGAGGCGTGTTTCGAAGCACGTTTCCCTCAAGAAGGAGCAAGGCAAGGAGATCCAGACCCACAGGAGTTCGTCAGTAAGGCCATTCAGGAGCTACAGGAGTCAAGAGTCATGAGAGGCGCTTGCCGCCTACCAGCAGTGGCTCCCCATCCAGGCGAGGATGGCGGGCTGCGCATCTATGTCGACGTACCAGGGCTCAACCGAGTCGCCTCCCTGGAGCGCCTCTGGCCCTCGCGAGTGGAGCGCTGTGGAGGTCCACCCCACAGCTACGTTCGCATGCCTTATGGCTTGCCGAGTGCGGCTGACACGTACCAGCGCCTCATGAGGGGCACCATGGAGGCACAAGAGGCCACGCGCTCCGCAGCCCTGGCGGAGATGGAGATGGTCCACGAGGAACCGCCAGCGCCTCCGGAGCCTCCCGAGGCCCCTGGGCCTGGGGGCTCATGAGGATCTGCTTCCGCGGCCCACCGAGCCGGCTACACCAACACCCCTTCGTCTTCAGCGTCATCAGGTGATATCTTTCAAGTTTCATTTCCAGCTGGGAGCGCCCCCAGGGCTGCATTATTCCCAGGCCACGTGGGTCCGTCCCTGCGGCGTGCATCCCTTTTATTTCGCATTGATTAGCTTACCTTGTTGGGGGCGCCCCTCGGGCTGCATGATCCCCAAGCCGCTCGGGCCAGGCCCAGCGGCATGTATCCCATTTACGTTCATTTCCGGTTATGCGTTAGAACCACCATGCTAGATTATTTGATGCCGGTCCACGGCACCTCTTCTTCTCCATGCTGAGCACTTGCACGTTAAAGGGGGGGGGGTACCTGAGCATTGCGACTCAGGTCTCTTACTGGCTCTCCAGCCCTCACCCTCTGGCCTTGACCACGGCATCGTGACCTGCCATACCAGCGACGGCTGAGACCAGCTCGAGGGCCGGGACCCGAGGACGTAGAGTGCAGGCATCTAACCAAATTTGTAGGGACACATCGCAAGATAAGGCCCAGTGCCAGGCGCAACCCGCCTAGAGGTAGGGCCCCGTGAGTCCCGCGCTGGCTCACGGGTGCCCAGATACACGTCGCCAAGCCCTACCATGCCAGGCACGTGTCAGGGCGGGGCTGTACACGCCCCGGGGGCTCCTCCCGGAGGGGGGCCCCCTCCCACGTACCAGTGGAAGCACCATGCTCCGCGCTGGCTGACGACACTGCCGAGGAGCGGCTATGCCCGTACACATACGGAAGCGCTATGCTCCGCGCTGGTGATAAACAACTGAGGTTCGCCCCCGGGCCGCATCAACCTCAGGGAGCCCAGAGCTCAGTGTCTAGCCTCATCATAACGCCTCCCCTCGGGAGTGCCGCGCGAGGGGGCTGGGCACGGGGGCTACGCCCGGGTCACGCCCAGATGCACGCCGCCCAGCCAGGCCCTCCAGGCCTGGTTCGTCGCGCGCCTCCCCCCAAGCGGAGCCAAGGTATGAAGGCCATTTGGGCGTCAAGGGGGACTCCTGAGCATCGCGACTCAGGAGCCTAACTGGTCACGTAGACCCTCACTCCTTGGTCCCGTCCTGGTTTCCGGTCGGGGCTATTGCTGGGTGAGGTACGCGCGGGGCCGGGCTTTGCAGAGATAGAACGGTGGATCCACTCACATCACGCCTCCCTACTTGCTGTTCGTGTGCCAAGGGGGACTCCTGAGCATCGCGACTCAGGAGCCTAACTTGTCACGTAGCCCCTCACTCCTTGGTCCCGTCCTAGTTTCCGGTCGGGACTATTGCTGGGTGAGGTACGCGCGGGGCCGGGCTCTGCCGGCGTAGAACATAAGCTAGTAGGAAGGAAAAGCGCAAATTTCAAGGAATTCAAAAGCGAATATTACAGTCCACACTGTTATCCCAATACCAAACGCAAGTTTTAAATGCCTCCCCGAGGCATGATACATGTGCATGAATTCAAAGCAGGACAGGAGTCACTTGGCGGCGAGGGAGTAGCACGGAGTGGGTGCGCCTCACGGAGCAGCGGGGTCGGCAGCGCCTTGCTCCGGCTTGGTGCTGAAGGCCCGGAACTTCCCCAGCAGAGCCTCCGCGCGACCCTTCACGGCCTCAGCAGCAGCAGCGGCACGCTCGCCGCTTGCTGGCTCCAGCAGGCTGTCGAGGTCGATGCCGGGATCGCGAAGGTAGATGTGGGTGAGGACCCGCGTCAGCGCTGCAGAAGACAGGACACGCGCCTCAGCCTCGGCCGTGGGGCCAAGGCCAAGGGTGACATCTTCAAGAGCATGAACCAGGAAGGGAAGCAACTTGGCGGGACCATCCTCGGCGCCAGCCAGCGGGTTCTCCAGGCCGCTGTCGTAAAGCGTCCTCAGCGAGGTGCGAGCCCTCGCCTCCAACTCCGTGAAGGCCACGCGGTCCTCGGCAAGAACCCGGGCCCTGTCATCCAGCTCGGCCTTCCTCGCCCCCAACTCCTGCTCCAGCGCGCCTAGGCGGTCGCGTCGCTTCTTGAGCTTGGCCTCCCGGCCCTCGACGACCGCCTCGCGAGCCTTCATGCCTTCTTCCTGCTCTTGGCGAAGGCGGACCTCTTTCACAAGCTGATCCCGCAGGCCTTGCAGCTCGTCCTCCAGCGCCTTGCAGTGACCACGGACGTCGACCACCTCCCCCAGGGCTGCATCACGAGCAGCCTTCGCCTCAAGGATGGCATGCTTCTCCTCGTCGCATGCTGTCGAGGCCTGGACCAGCGCCGCCCGAATCGAAGCATCAGAGCGGACCCATCCTGAAGCCAACTGCAAACGCCCGGCCACCAAGCGGGGGTCGGCACCAAGAAGATCCTGCCGCAGTCGATCCAGCTCAGAAACAACATGATCCAGAATGGCAGAGGGAGTCAGAGAGACAGCAGCCGGTGGAGTAGGAGGAGAAGGTGGCAGTGCGGCCGCAGCATCCTGAGGCGGAGTCTGCCGCGCCCTGACAGCTGTAGTGGCGGCGGCAGGTGAGAGCACCTCGGGAGCCACTTGGGCCGTGGGGGCTGAGCTCGCCCCAGCCGGCTCAGCCAGGCCTCGCGAGGACGACCGGGCAGGAGAAGCCTGTGCGTCATGGTCACCCTCCTTCAGGGGCGCCGCCACGGATGGAACCTCAGGAGCCCCCTTCGACTTCTTTGCTGCGGGCACCGACCTGTCCAAGGGATGCGAACGTCAAGCCTCAGAAGCAGAGCAAGAAATAAAGACAAGAATCGAACACTTACGGGTCGTCGCCAGTGAGCTCAAGCGGCCTCCGGCCAAATTTGAAGCCTGAAAGCCGGCTGGAAGGGTCAACCTCGGGAAGCTTGGAGGCGGAAGGTGCGTCTGCGGCCCGCCCCGGGGCCGGGGCAGACCCGCGGGGGATCAGCCCGGTCCTGTCCTTCTTTGGGATCGGGGGCGGGCCCCCGCCGTCCTGCTCGTCGTCGTCTTCATCGTCATCCTCGTCGTCATCACTCGGAGAGAGGCGGAGAACGCGGGACCCACGCCGGGGGAAGGGAGCCCTCGACTCTCCATCGGTCGCCCTCGACTCTCCATCGGTCAGGCCCTTCCTCCTCTTCGCTGGAGTCGTCGGAGGGCACAGCCACCGGTCCCTCGGGAGCCTCCAGGGGCACGGGCCCTTCCCCGTTGAAGACGGGCATGGACTTCACTACCCGTTCCCAATCGTCACGGAGGAACAAGGGCGTAGGAGTGCCCTCCAACCTCGCCACATTGCCCCCGACCAGAGATTGGAGAACCGCAGCCAGGTCTCCGTTGGCCCAGGCCGCGGGGCTCAGACGGGCCCCCCACATTGGAGGCGAGTACTGCCGAAGCGGGCCAGTTGGTGCTCCAGGAACTCCCTCAGTAGCGACACGCAGGTCAGCTTCGCCGCCGCCATGTCGGTCGGCCTCAGATCCGCGTCCATCTTCTCCAACACCATCTTCGCACGGGGATCCATGAGCTCCACTCGACCCCAGTTGCTGGAGCTCGTGGGCTGCTCCGTAGGCAAGATCAGCCAAGGGTGGATGCGCTCAGCATCCACCAAGATCCACTTGCTCCTGAAGCCCTCAATCCTCTTCCCAAGGTTCGAGATGGCAATGGCGCCACTATACGCGACGAAGCTCGCGCACGCGGAAGCAGGACCGCGAGAGGTCCGGAGGTAGAAGTAGTGGCGCAGCAAGGCCACTGAGGGCTGCACCCCAACATGGGCCTCACAATAATAAGCAAAGATTGCGAGGAGAAGGACGGAGTTGGGATGGAGATGCAGAGCCTGTAGCTTGTGATGGCGGAGGACAGAGAAGAAGAACTCGGAGAAGGGAGGCACCAGGCCAGCAACAATGGCACTTATGAAGAGCGGATAGAAGGTGCTACTCTGACCCTCAGGGGTGGCGGAGCCGGCCTTGAACACCTTCGCCCCGTCGATGCCTCGCGCCGTCGCTATCCGGCGCAACCGGGCAAGGCCCGCCTCCGACACGTTCGGCGGGTCCAGGGCAGACGAGTACCATGCTGCGGTCGGGGCTGGCGAGGCATCATGGCTTCCTAGGTCGCACGGTCAGAGCAGATCTGGAGATTTCGGGGGAAGGAAGGAGGGGCGCGAGAAAGGGGATCTGAGCAGCAACCGGAGAAAGCAAGAAGCAGGGCCTAGGCGGATGCCACTCCTTTATCAACTCGCGCGGTTGCTAAGGCGCCCACGTCCAGTCAACCGCCACGCGGCGCCCAAGGCCGCAGGCTGTTAGGGTCCACGACGCTTCGATCTTGCCCTTCTGCCTCCCTGCATGGCCAAGCCCGGGTGCGCCTTGGGCCCGGGGGCTACTGTCGGCGTTTTGGGAACGGGGGTCCCCAGACTTGCCTGCCTGCGGCCTGCGGCGTGGCTCAAAAGGGGGCCCAACACGGCCCATCTTCACCAACACAAACCCAAGACCCTCGCAAGGGGCCAAGCCTCGCGGGGCGGACGACGCGGAGCTTCCTCAGGCACGGCCTCATCAGGCTGGCTCACGAGGGGGTGGAGAGATCAAGGCGGGGTACCTCACGAGGTGCCCGTGACGCAAGCCATGACGATTCAGGGCGCCAGGCGGGTGCCAGCCTGCGCAGCGTCCTCCTTCCCTCTTTGGTGCAAAGGGGGCAAGCGCAGCCGTGGAGTACCGAGGCATCAGGAAAAGGTTGCCATTTCGGTGCAACGAGACCAAGACCAGGAGGGCTACGAGATGGAGGTCACCGTGGAGCCCAAGACGGTGTCATCACCAAAGCTTTGCATAGGCGAAGACTACTTTTGTCAGGATAGCTGATACTTGCTGTCCCCCTTCAAATTAGCCCGCCATTGTTGGCTCCCTTCCCGCTCAATATTTGGGGAGAGGACCAGGGCCTCTATAAATAGGACCAGCCACCCACATAGCTGGGGTGGAAAAAAAGGTCTCTGAGGGTTGAGAGGTAGGAAGGAAGAGGCTCGTTAGAAAGGTTGGAAGCAGAGAGAGAGAGAGAGAGAGAGAGAGAGAGAGAGAGAGAGAGAGAGAGAGAGAGAGAGGTGACTGAACTCCTCCCAGCAGTTCATCGCCTCAGCCAAGAACAGACCCTCGCGAGGCTGTTCTTCCTTGTATTGTTCATCATCATCAGCCCAAGAGGCAATCCACACACCAACACTGGAGTAGGATATTACACCACAACGGTGGCCCGAACCAGTATAAACCCTGTGTGTCTTGTGTTGTTCTTTCGACAGTCTAGATCCTAGCAAGGCGGAGGGGTGCAGGTAGGTAGGAGGTGGAATCTCCGCGTGCACCCCAGTGTTCGAACCTCAAGGGTCAGCCGGAACCCGAAATCCGATAGTATCATCCATGCTAGTTAATTTTCTTTTATGCTTTCTTCTTGTGTGTTTAATAAACCTTAAGAAAAACCAAAAAAATTAGTTGTAGCTTTTAATTAATTTACTTTCCATGCCTGTAGTAGTAATTAAAAAGAAAACCCAAAAATATTTCATGTTCTTCTTTTGCTTGTTGGGAGCTTTCCCGTGTAAATAGTTTTATTTCTTTTCTTTTCTTTGGGGGTCAGTAGGAGAAGACCTTGATTTAAATTGTTGAAGTGGCTCTTATATGCACTATTGTTTATCTGACAAAAGAGCCCATATTGCCTTGTCTTCTCCTGTTTATTGAATGCTCACAGATTCCAGCTTAGTCCAATGCACGTGCACTCTTATTATTATTCACATCGTTCGGTCGTGCAAGTGAAAGGCAATTATGATGATATACGATGGACTGACTGAGATGAGAAAAGCTGGTATGAACTCGACCTCTTTTGTTTTTGTAAATATGATGAGTTCATCATTCTTGATTCAGCTTGTTATGAATAAACATGTTTGCAATGACAATTAGAGATCATAGTTGCTTATGCCATGCTTGATAAGCTATGAGTTATAATGGTTTACCTTGCATGCCAACATGCTATTAAAATGGTTATGATGTGGTATGATAGGGTGGTATCCTCCTCTGAATGATTTAAGTGACTTGACTTGGCACATGTTCACGCATGTAGTTGAAACAAATCAACATAGGCTTCACGATATTTATGTTCATAGTGGATTATATCCTACTCATGCTTGCATCCAATGCTAATTAATTTTAATGCATGTACATGGCTGTTGTCGCTCTCTAGTTGGTCGCTTCCCAGTCTTTTGCTAGCCTTCACCTATACTAAGCGGGAATACTGCTTGTGCATCCAAACTCCTTAAACCCCAAAGTTATTCCACATGAGTCCACTATACCTTCCTATATGCGGTATGTACCTGTCGTTCCAAGTAAATTTGCATGTGCCAAACTCTAAACCTTCAAATAATCATCCTGTTTTGTATGCTCGAATAGCTCATGTATCAACTAGGGCTGTCTGTATCTTCCATGTTAGGCGGGTTATTCTCAAGAGGAGTGGACTCCGCTCCTCATTCACGAGATAAAGGGCTGGTCACCGGGATGCTCAGTCCCATGCTTTATGCAAACTAAATCAAAATAATTGCAAACAAAACTCCCCCTGGGACCTGATGTATGTTGGAGGCACTCATTGTTTCGAGCAAGCCATGGATTGATGTTTGTTGGTGGAGGGGGAGTATAAACTTTACCATTTTGTTTGGGAACCGCCTATAATGTGTGTAGCATGGAAGATATCGCCATCTCTTGGTTGTTATGTTGACAATGAAAGTATACCGCTCAAAATATTATTCACCTCTATTTAAAAACCGAGCTCTAGCACCTCTACAAATCCCTGCTTCCCTTTGCGAAGGGCCTATCTATTTACTTTTATGTTGAGTCACCACCCTCTTATTAAAAAGCACTAGCTGGAGAGCGCAGCTGTCATTTGCATTCATTACTGTTAATTTACAATGGGTGTGACTATGATTGGATCTCTTTTACCATGAATTACAATGTCTAGTCAGTCCTTGATCTTTAAAGGTGCTCTGCATTTATGTTTTGCGGTCTCAGAAAGGGCTAGCGAGATACCATCTTGTTATATCATATTATGATTGTTTTGAGAAAGTGTTGTCATCCGAGATTTATTATTATGGCTTGCTAGTTGATTATGTTATTGATATGAGTAATCAAGGGACCTGAGAATTATTGCAAATGTGGTTAGTTATAATCTTTGCTAAAAACTTGAATGCTAGCTTGACATATTTACAACAACAAGAGCAAACAGAGTTTGTAAAAGTTTTTCTTTATTTCTTTCAGTTTGTCAACTGAATTTCTTAAGGACAAGCAAGGGTTTAAGCTTGGGGGAGTTGATACGTCTCCAACATATCTACTTTTCCAAACACTTTTGCCCTTGTTTTGGACTCTAACTTGTATGATTTGAATGGAACTACCCGGACTGACGCTGTTTTCAGCAGAATTGCCATGATGTTGTTTTATGTGCAGAAAACAAAAGTTCTCGGAATGACCTGAAACTCCACGGGATATCTTACAATAAATAATAAAAAATCCTCACCAAAGATGAAGACCAGGGGGCCCACACCCTTCTCACGATGGTGGGGGGCGCCCCCCCTAGGGCGCACCCCCTACCTCGTGGGCCCCCTGGAGACCCCCCGACTCCAGCTCCAACTCTATATAACTGCTTTCGGGAGAAAAAATAAGAGAGAAGAAATCATCGCGTTTTACGATACGGAGCCGCCGCCAAGCCCTAAAACCTGTCGGGAGGGCTGATCTGGAGTCCGTTCGGGGATCCGGAGAGGGGGATTCATCGCCGTCGTCATCATCAACCATCCCATCACCAATTTCATGATGCTCACCGCCGTGCGTGAGTAATTCCATCGTAGGCTTGCTGGACGGTGATGGGTTGGATGAGATTCACCATGTAATCGAGTTAGTTTTGTTAGGGTTTGATCCCTAGTATCCACTATGTTCTGAGATTGATGTTGCTATGACTTTGCTATGCTTAATGCTTGTCACTAGGGCCCGAGTGCCATGATTTCAGATCTGAACCTATAATGTTTTCATCAATATATGAGAGTTCTAGGTCCTATCTTGCAAGTCTATAGTCACCTATTATGTGTTATGATCCGTTAACCCCGAAGTGACAATAATCGGGATACCTACCGGTGATGACCGTAGTTTGAGGAGTTTATGTATTCACTATGTGCTAATGCTTTGTTCCAGTTCTCTATTAAAAGGAGGCCTTAATATCCCTTAGTTTCCATTAGGACCCCGCTGCCACAGGAGGGTAGGACAAAAGATGTCATGCAAGTTCTTTTCCATAAGCACGTATGACTATATTCGGAATACATGCCTACATTATATTGACGAATTGGAGCTAGTTCTATGTCACCCTATGTTATGACTATTACATGATGAACCGCATCTGGCATAATTATCCATCATTGATCCGATGCCTACGAGCTTTCCATATACTAGTTTACGCTTATTTACTTTCCCGTTGCTATTGTTACAATCACTACAAAATACCAAAAACATTACTTTGCTTTCATTACTCTTTTGTTACCGTTACCATCACTATCATATTACTTTGCTACTAAACACCTTGCTGCAGATACTAAGTTTCCGGGTGTGGTTGAATTGACAACTCAGCTGCTAATACTTGAGAATATTCTTTGGCTCCCCTTGTGTCGAATCAATAAATTTGGGTTGAATACTCTACCCTCGAAAGCTGTTGTGATCCCCTATACTTGTGGGTTATCACACACGCAAGATCATGGTGATGCATAGCAATGAGAGGGGAGAGTGTGTCCACGTACCATCATAGACCGAAACCGGAAGCGTTAGCACAACACAGTTGATGTAGTCGTACGTCTTCACGATCCGACTGATCAAGTACCGAACGCACGGCACCTCTGAGTTCAGCACACGTTCAACTCGATGACGTCCCTCGAACTCTGGTCCAGCCGATCTTTGAGGGAGAGTTCTGTCAGCACGACGACGTGCTGACGATGTTGATGTTCTACCATCGTAGGGCTTCGCCTAAGAACCGCTACGATATTATCGAGGTGGACTATGGTGGAGAGGGGCACCACACACGACTAAAAGATCCAAGAGATCAATTGTTGTGTCTATGGGGTGCCCCTCTCCTCCGTATATAAAGGAGGGGAGGAGAGGGCCGGCCAAGGGGAGGAGGCGCGCCCAAGGGGGGCCCTACTCCCACCGGGAGTAGGAATCCTCCTTTTCCTATTTGAAGAGGGAGAGGGAAGGAAGAGGAAGGAGGGAGGAAGGAAGGGGGGCCGGCCCCCCTCCCAATTTGGATTGAATTTGGGGGGGGTGCCCCTTCCCTTGCTCCTTTCCCCTCCTTTCCACTAAAGCCCATTAAGGCCCATATACCTCCCGGGGGGTTCCGATAACCTCCCGGTGCTCCGGTATTATCCCGATCTCACCCGGAACCATTCCGATATCCACATATAGTCGTCCAATATATCGATCTTTACGTCTCGAACATTTCGATACTCCTCGTCATGTCCATTATCACATCTGGGACTCCGAACTACCTTCGGTACATCAAAAACTATAAACTCATAATATAACCGTCATCGAACTTTAAGCGTTCGGACCCTACGGGTTCGAGAACTATGTAGACATGATCGAGACACGTCTCTGGTCAATAACCAATAGCAGAACCTGGATGCTCATATTGGCTCCTACATATTCTACGAAGATCTTTATCGGTCAAACCGCATAACAACATACGTTGTTCCTTTTGTCGTCGGTATGTTACTTGCCTGAGATTCGATCGTCGGTATCTCAATACCTAGTTCAATCTCGTTACCGGCAAGTCTCTTTACTCGTTTTGTAACACATCATCCCGCAACTAACTCATTAGTTGCAATGCTTGTTAGGCTTAAGTGATCTGTATTACCGAGTGGGCCCAGAGATACCTCTCCGACAATCGGAGTGACAAATCCTAATCTTGAAATACGCCAACCCAACAAGTACCTTCGGAGACACCTGTGGAGCACCTTTATAATCACCCAGTTACGTTGTGACGTTTGGTAGCACACAAAGTGTTCCTCCGGTAAACGGGAGTTGCATAATCTCATAGTCATAGGAACATGTATAAGTCATGAAGAAATCAATAGCAACAAACTAAACGATCAAGTGCTAAGCTAACGAAATGGGTTAAGTCAATCACATCATTCTCTTAATGATGTGATCTCGTTAATCAAATGACAACTCTTTGTATATGGCTAGGAAACATAACCATCTTTGATCAATGAGATAGTTCATGTAGAGGCATACTAGTGACACTCTGTTTGTCTATGTATTCACACATGTATCATGTTTCCGGTTAATACAATTCTAGCATTAATAATGAACATTTATCATGATATAAGGAAATAAATAATAACTTTATTATTGCCTCTAGGGCATATTTCCTTCAGTCTCCCACTTGCACTAGAGTCAATAATCTAGATTACAAAGTAATGATTCTAACACCCATGGAGCCATAGGGCTGATCATGTTTTGCTCGTGGAAGAGGCTTAGTCAACGGGTCTGTCGAATGTGGGGTTCCGGCAAACCCTTAAGGTTCGAACACTAGGGTGCACGCGAAGTCATTTCCTCCCACCGATCCACGCCCTAGCTCGCTAAGATCTCGCGGACGAACTCGACGAACTTGCAACACAGAAAGACACAAGATTTATACTGGTTCGGGCCACCGTTGTGGTGTAATACCCTACTCCAGTGTGGTGGTGGTGGATTGCCTCTTGGGCTGATGATGAACAATACAAGGGGAAGAATAGCCTCCTCGTGTTGAGGTGTTCTTGTGCTTGGCTAACTTGTGTGGTGAGTGCTGGATGAACTGCTCGATACCCCTACTGAGGTGTTCTACTTATATGGGCCCTGACCCTCTCCCCAAATATCGAGCGGGAAGGGAGCCAACAACGGCGGGCAAAATTTGAAGGGCGACAGCTAGTACAAGCCATCCTGACAAAGGTGGTCTCCGCCTGTGAAAGGCTCTGGTGGTGATGGCGTCTTGGGCTCCACGATGACCTCCGTCTTGCCGTCCTTCTGGTCTTGGTCTTGTTGCACCGATATGGCAACCTTTGCCTGATGCCTTGGTACTCCTCGCCTGCGCTGGCCTCCTTAGCACCAAAGAGGAAACAAGGATGATGCGTGCGCTGGCGCCTGCCTGGTGTGGATCGTCATGGCTCACGTCACGAGAGCCCCATGAGGTTCGCCTCGCCTTGATATCTCCACTCCTCGTGAGCCTTCCTGACTAGGCCACTCTAGAGGGGGTCTCGTGTTGTTTGCCTCGCGAGGGTCTTGGATGCCTTGTTGATGAATACAGGTCGTACGGCCTGCTGGCTTAGCCACGCCGTGGGCCGCAGGCAGGCAAGTCTAGGGACCCCCGTTCCCGGAACGCCGACAGTAGCCCCCGGGCCCAAGGTGCGCTCGGGCTTGGCTTCGTGGCGAAGCAAAGGGTCAAGTACGAAGCACCACGGGCCCCAAAAGCCTACGGCCTCGGTCGACGCGTGGCGGTTGATTGTACGTGGGCATCTCCGCTTCCCCATGCTGCCTCGGCAACTGCTCGACCTGACAAAAGGCTAGCGCAGGCAGCACTTGCCTTCATTGCTTCTTCCTCGCCTTGCTCCAGATCCCCTTCCTTGCTCTCCGCCACCGCTATCTCCAGATCCGCTCCAATCTCATCCCGTAGCTGTGATCCATGGCGTCGCGCAAGGCCAAGGCTTCCTCAGTGCCGACCTGGTATGAGCCGGCTCTTGAGGCGCCCACCGTCACTGAGGAGAGCCCTGCCTCCGTGCGTCTACTGACGTCGGGCAAAAGCAATGAGTGGGGGGAGACCGAGCTCCGGCTTGCCTCTGACGTGCCAGAGCCTGAGGAAAGCACCTTCTTCCCCTTCTTCTCGAGCAGTGTCACCGTCGGGTTGGTTCCTCCCTTCTTTGATTTCTTTTACGAAGTCCTCGACCACTATGGGCTGCAGGGGTTGCATCTCCATCCCAACTTTGTCCTCCTCCTGTCCATCTTCGCCTACTACTATGAGGCGTACCTGGGCGTGATGCCGTCCGTGGTGCTCCTGCTCCATTTCTTCTTCCTCCGTGTCAGTGAGGGTCACATCTCCGGATGCGCTAACTTCGTCGCATCCAGCAAGGCCAACTCGATCTCGAGCACCGGGAAGAGGGCCGACAACATTCGATCCAAATGGGTCATGATGGACGCCAAGTGCGCCGATCCGCGTCTGGCACTGCCTATGGTGGCGCCCTTTCTCCACGGGGGTGGCCCAGGGCGGTGCTTGCTGATGAGCGGGCATCATCTGTGTTGGGGCAGAGGGTGACCAACCTGAAGCCGGGCAACGCGAGGGCAGCGAAGGTTACGGGGGTCATGCTTCTGAGGGAGTTCTTGACACTACGAGTAGCCCCACTCCAGGAGCGTGCACGCCCCCTGTGGGAGCTTGAAGAAGAGGGAAATAAGGCCCGCCTGAGACCGGGGGCCCTGCCTGACGATGAATTGGCCACTGTTCTGCGCCTCATAGTTGGGGACAACCAGGAGTACCCACCAAGCGCCTTCGTCCCCCTGTTCCAACGCAGGGATCGGGAGGAATTCGTCGCCTCCAGGCCGACCTTTGACACGCGTGGGTTGGTGCCGCCGGCGCTCTTGGGAGCCCCCACGGCACCTAAACCGGTGGAGGTGTCTTCTGACGAGCCCCGTGGGGAGGGGGAAGAGGAGGAGGACCCGGAGAAGACTCTGGAAGAGGTGGGGGAGACTTCTCCTCTGAGCAAGGCCGAGATCCTCCGCGCCCTTCCTGACGATGCCGAGGTCGACGCCCGCCAAAGGGAGAGGGAGCAGCCCCCCATCCTGACAAGGGTAGGTCGTCGTTGGTGCCTCGCGATGCTGCCTCCATCCCGATGCTGTCATGTTTCAGGCTTCCTTAGCAGAAGTATGTCGCGGTGGATCAGTAAGTGTCTCAAGCTTCGCCTTGTCCCTGTTTGTACTCGTCATTTCCTGATGCTGGCCCTTGGTTGATCAGGCCGACGTCTTCTGCGAACAAAAGGAAGGAGGATGCGGCATCCGTGCCTCCTTCCTCAGAGAAAGGGGGTAGCAGCGCCCGCATCTTCCCAGCCCGGTCGTCCTCGCGGGGCCAAGAGGAGCATTGCCATGTGGAACCAGCCCCCATGGTCCTGCTAGCTCCGAAAGTGCCGGCGCCTGGCGCGGCCGATGAGGTTCCAGCTGCTCCAGAAGTCGCGGTTTCCCAGGCCCTAGTGATGATGTCGCCTCCTCCCACTGTTGCACCTCTACTCCCAGGTTCTTCTGCTCCTGCTACTACTCTGGAACGTGCTCTCTAGGAGATGTCCCTTCTGCAGGCGGATCTCCTACGGCTTCTGAGAAGGAGAAGCAGAGTGCCGCCAACGCCGCAGCCGATCATGAGATGGCGTTGAAAGACGCCATGGCCGCCCGCGACCGCTGCCAGGTGCTGGAGGATGAGCTGCAGGGCCTGCGCACCAAGCACGCCGAAGAAGCACGCTGCCACCAAGCGAAGGAGGAGGAAATGAAGGCCTGGGAGGACACCCTCAAGAACCGTGATGCTGAGCTGGCGGAGTTGGGGTGGACGCAGGCCCCCGAGCGCAACCGATTGGAAGATCTGGAGCGGAAGGCGAAGGCGGGGGAGGCCGATCTCGACGCCAAGGCGCGAGTCCTGACCGAAGACCGTGCGGCCTTTGCTGATCTCGAGAAGAGGTCCCGTAAGTGTCAGGACCCCAATTCCAAGTCACATCGATCTAGCCGGTAACACCTCATATCACTTTGCGGCCTCACGCACGGTATTCCCACATGTGTCGCCTTACCATGGCCCGGGACCGTTTGCGCCTTTTGGCTCACGTATATGATAGTGTCGCTAGTATCCATATGACAAAGAACCCGGGCCGACATGGCTAGTCGTGAACCCAAAGTGGCATAGACCTATGGAGACAGGCATACATGAATCACATCGGGCATGTCGGTCATCAGCGAGTGAATCCGGGCTGTAGCACTGGGCTAACAGGACTCCGGGGAACCCGGTCTGTAGCAGGCTAGGCAGGACTCCAGAAGTCACCGCGTGACATTTCCCCGAAGGGACAGACATAGGAACGAAGTGAAACACATGCTGGTCAGTCAAGTGTCCTGAGCAGTAGTGCTGGGCTAGCAGGACTCCAGTGAACCGGGCTGTAGCGGACTACTATGGCTCGAGGAGCACTAGACTACATTTCCCCATAAGAGAGGCTGCCAAGGATAAACAACTAGATTGTCGGATCCCACACATACCAAGCATTTCAATCATACACACAATATGCTCGATATGTGCAAATACAACATGGCATCACAACAAAACTCTACAACTCAAGTACTTTATTTAAAGGCTCTAGAGAGCCATACATAACATGTTCATACATGTAGGTGTCACATGACCTGACACTCAAGTCATACAAGCATACAAGCACATGCGGAAGCAAATAGTCTGAGTACAGACACTAGAAAGAAAGAAGGCTTCTCGAAGCCTGTCTATCTACATAGGGCCCTCCATGGCCAGGATCACCACCTGGGTGGCAAGTTACTCATCGACGTCGAGATCTACATAAAACCCATCGGAGGGGGCGGTGTTGTCGTCTGAAATAGTAATTAAAGCAAACATGAGTACAAAGGTACTCAGCAAGTCTTACATCAGAACCTACTATACATGCTCATTCTCAAGAAGGTGGTGGAGTTATTGCAGCAAGCCAGCTTTGACTCTTGGCTAAGCTATCCTACAAGACACCACTAGTAAAATAGTTTTCGCACACGAGTCCACTAATCACCAACACAATACTCCACCGGGGATCCTCCCTCGTCATCCTACGGGAGAGCCATCCTTGGTACTCACACTTATCTTGAGTCTTTTAGTAGTAACCATTAACTTGTCTATGAACTGTATAGGCAACCAAGTAGTCCTTTACCGTGGACGTGGCTATTCGAATAGATGATGTTAACCCTGCAGGGGTGTACTTCTTCATACACGCTCTAACCACTTACCGTCGTTTACACGACATGTACTCGGCAACCTTCAAGCAGAAGCCCAACGAGGGTGTCAGCCATGGCCTACCTAAACAATCAAGTCTCTAGTCCAGGTTTATCGCCTATCTGGCCGAGGTTTCCACATACAGCCCCGAACGATGTGAACAGGGTTCCCGAGACACCAAACGGTGACTCGGTACACCGTGCCACAGTGTATCTACCGCATCATAGCCCACCCCTAGGGTCAGCGCTATGCACGGCCGCCAACACATAACCTACAAACACCTGGACAGAGTACTAGGGTGATTAAGAAGCCAAGAGGGTCCGTTGGTTTTGGGCCCAATGTATGGTAGTAACTGAATCTTAAATCACACATACAGATCTCAGTTCTTAGGGACGACTGAAAGTGCAACTATCCCTAGGTGGTTTTGGTAATTCATAACAACATATAGCTCATTGAGCTAATGCTATTCCAAGATGACTATTTCAGGAAAGCTCAATGATTGGCATGGCATGGATGTGAAAGTGGAACCCTCAAAATGCTAAGGACAAAGGATTGGCTCAAGCTCAAAAGCTCAAGACTCTTCATTTTATATTTTAGTGATCCAAGATCACATTGAGTCTTTAGGAAAAGCCAATACTATCAAGGAGGGATGAGGTGTTGCTTAATGAGCCTCTTGCTTCATGTGCTTAGTGATATGCTCCAAAACCCTCAACTACTTCCCATATCCACATATGACCTAAACCCTAAGCCAAACTCGGTCCTACCGATTCTTTCTATACGCGCCACCGAGTTTCACTTGTCATAAGCCACTGCCAAACCCTAGCAATTTGGTTCTACTGATAGGGATCTTGGTCTCACCGAGATGGGATTGCAAACTCTCTGTTTCCCTTTCGTAGCTTTTCGGTCTCACCGAAAGAGCGAATCGGTCCCACCGAGATTGCAGTATAAACTCTCTGTTTCCTTTTTGTAACTTTTCGGTCTCACCGAAAGAGCAAATCGGTCCCACCGAGTTTACCTGACCAACTCTCTGGTTAGCTTATTACCAAACTCGGTCTCACCGAGTTTGTGTAATCGGTCTCACGGAGATTACGTTATGCCCAAACCCTAACCATATCGGTCCTACCGAGTTGCATGTCAGTCCCACCGAGAATCTCTAACGGTCACTAGGTTTACCTTTTCGGTCCGACCGAGTTTGTTGATTCGGTCCCACCAAGATTGGAAAACTGTGTGTAACGGTTGGATTTTGTGTGGAGGCTATATATACCCCTCCACCTCCTCTTCATTCGTGGAGAGAGCCATCAGAACACATACACAATTCCAACTCATATGTTCTGTGAGAGAACCACCTACTCATGTGTTGAGACCAAGATATTCCATTCCTACCATATGAATCTTGATCTCTAGCCTTCCCCAAGTTGCTTTCCACTCAAATCTTCTTTCCACAAAATCCAAATCCTATGAGAGAGAGTTGAGTGTTGGGGAGACTATCATTTGAAGCACAAGAGCAAGGAGTTCATTACCTACACACAATTTGTTACTTCTTGGAGAGTGGTGTCTCCTAGATTGGCTAGGTGTTACTTGGGAGCCTCCGACAAGATTGTGGAGTTGAACCAAGGAGTTTGTAAGGGCAAGGAGATCGCCTACTTCGTGAAGATCTACCGCTAGTGAGACAAGTCCTTCGTGGGCGATGGCCATGGTGGGATAGACAAGGTTGCTTCTTCGTGGACCCTTCGTGGGTGGAGCCCTCCGTGGACTTGTGCAACCATTACCCTTCGTGGGTGGAGCCCTCCGTGGACTCGCGCGACCGTTACCCTTCGTGGGTTGAAGTCTCCATCAACGTGGAGGTAGGATAGCACCACCTATCCGAACCACGGGAAAAACATCCGTGTCTCCAATTGCGTTTGAATTCTCCAAATCCTTCCCTTTACATTCTTGCAAGTTGCATGCTTTACTTTCCGCTGCCAATATACTCTTTGCATGCTTGCTTGAATTGTGTGATGATTGCTTGACTTGTCCTACAATAGCTAAAATCTGCCAAGAACTAAAATTGGGAAAAGGTTAAGTTTTTATTTGGTCAAGTAGTCTAATCACCCCCCTCTAGACATACTTTCGATCCTACAACTGGTATCAGAGCTTTGGTCTCCATTTGCTTTGATCTCCATAGATTTTGGTGGTCATAGCCTTGGTTTCACAACCTAGGAGAGTATGGCGTCTAGCAAGGGAAATTATCACCGTAGAGGTCCTTACTTTGATGGTACTAATTTTGCTAGTTGGAAGCATAAAATGAAAATGCATATTCTTGGACATAACCCCGCCGTTTGGGCTATTGTGTGTGTTGGTTTGCAAGGTGACTTCTTTGATGGGAAAGAACCAAACCGTGAAGCTACCGCGGATGAGTTAAAGATGTTTCAATACAATGCTCAAGCTTGTGATATTCTCTTCAACGGATTGTGCCCCAAAGAATTCAACAAAATCAGCCGTCTTGAGAATGCAATGGAAATTTGGGACACTTTGATTGATATGCACGAAGGTACCGACTCCGTCAAGGAATCCAAGTTGGATGTGCTTCAAAGTCAACTTGACAAGTTCAAAATGAAGGATGGTGAAGGTGTCGCTGAAATGTACTCTAGGCTTGCTCTCATCACAAATGAGATTGCCGGCTTAGGAAGTGAAGAGATGACCGATAGATTCATCATCAAGAAGATTCTAAGACCCTTGGATGGAAAATATGATACCATGTGCACATTGATCCAAATGATGCCCAATTACAAAGATCTCAAGCCAACGGAGGTGATTGGAAGAATTGTTGCTCATGAGATGTCACTTAAGGATAAAGAGGAACTTCACAACAAATCAAGTGGTGCCTACAAATCCTCATGTGAAGCCCCTACATCATCAAGTGAGAAACAAAACTTCAATGAAGAATTGAGCTTAATGGTGAAGAACTTCAACAAGTTCTACAAGAGTAGAAGCAAAGATAGAAGCTTCAAGTCAAGGTCCTACAATGACAAAAGATCTTCTAGTCGAGAGCGAAACTGCTATAGTTGTGGAAGACCCGGACACTATTCTAATGAGTGTACGGCTCCCTACAAGAGAAGAGAAGATTCTCCAAAAAGAAGAAGCAAAGAATCACCACCAAGAGAGAGAAGGAGTAGAGATGATCGTTATGAACGAAGATACTCACGGAGAAGCAAGGATTCGGAAAGGAAGGAAAAATCATCAAGGAGCTACACAAAACAAAGACATCAAGCTCATGTTGGTGAATGGGTATCTGGCTCCGACTCTGACAGCCACTCCAAGAGAAGTTATCACTCCGACTCCGAAGATACTCAAGATGAAGGTGTTTCCGGTCTAGCACTTGTGTCAACCAACTCCTACGACATATTTGACTCACCAAATGAAGGAATTGGAAGATGCTTCATGGCCAAAGGTCCTAAGGTAACACACCCCGAGTATGTTGATTTCAATAGTGATGAAGATGACTTGTTAGGTGATGATTTGCTTGTTGACAACTCTAGTGATGAATACTATGATGAAACATCAATTAATCATGCTAATCAAGATAAAACGAATGACAATGATAAGGAGAAGATTGAGGCTCTAACTAAAGAACTAAACACTCTTAAGTTAGCTCATGAAACTATCTTCGAAGATCATCGAGAACTTTTAAGAGCTCATGAGAAATTACGCTTTGAAAAGCTCAATCTTGAGCAAGAGCATGAGTTCTTAAAAGCAATCAATGATGATCTGGGCAAGAAAAGTTCTTCTTACATTGCCAAGCGTTTACTCTTATCCACTTACATGCCTCAAAGTCAAGTCTAGTAACAAGAACAAGAAAGATTCTTCCTCTAGCAGTAACAATGATCATGCTAAATCCAATATTGTTGCTTCTAGTAGTTCTCTTGATTCCACTAATGATTCTCTTAGCCAAGTTACACTTGAGCAAGAAAATAGCTTATTGAAGGGAATTATAGAGAAATGATACAAAAGCCTTGCCGGGAGTAAGCAATTTGAGGAAATTGTGCGCAAGCAAGGAATGCACCGGAAGAATCAAGGTGTTGGTTTTGAACGAAAGTTCAATGCCAATGGAGTTGAGTGGGAAGAAGATCAATACCCCAAGACAAAGTTTGTTCCTCAACAAGAGAAGTATGATACTTCTTTCAAGGGGACACAAGCTCAAGATGATCTTCCACCACAAGACTACAAGAAAAAAGGCAAGGACAAGCTTCAAGAGGAAATTGATGCATTTGAAGAAGCTCCTAAGACCTTAGTCAAGTGGATTCCCAAGACTACTTCAAGTTCCACTTCATCAAGTACGACTACAACTCCAAGGATTCCCATCAAGATGGTGTGGATCCAAAAGAAGAAGAACTAGAGAGTTCTTGAGGGTGACTCCGCCTACATACTTCACTCTTATCATTTTGGCAAGAACAAGTGCAATCAACTTCCACATCTTGCACTAGTTCAAGGAGTCACAAACCCTCTTGTTGGTAAGACAAGGGACAAGGTAACCTAAAAGTTTTCATGGACATCATCTTGTGTGTGCATCACTCTATGTCTATGGATATCCTTGTTTGTTCCTTGTGGGACTAACCCATGTAGGTATTGAAAGTGCAATTCACTCAAATGGATAGCTCCAAGTGATCTACATCAACATTGAGCATCCACATCTTCAACATCTACATGAAGTCATCATCGACAAAACCCGAGGTTAGTTCATCCCTCTAAGGGGGGATATCACATCTAGGGGGAGCTTTACTCTAAGACTTGAGCTAAAGCAACTCTAAAGATGTGAACACAAAAATGCTTTTTGTAAAAGTGGTAACCTCACTTGAGCTTAAACGATGAGTATGACCTATGATCAAGTGTTCTCACTTGACTCCTAAGTCAATATACTCATATATAGATGACGTTGTCATCGCAAATTGCTTGATAGATGCTAGAATTGGTTGTGCATGCCTTGTCACATATTTCATTTGCCATCTTATTGTGTGAGCATGCTGGTTGGATATTTTACTCATTCGAGGACATCCACTTGTTGTTTTGATTGTTTGGTTTTATTTCCTTTTGCCAAGTGGATGGACAAGAATGCCTAAGAACCTCCTCTAGCTATCTATGCTTTTCTCGTCTCAAACTCTATTCATGCTACATCACAAAATTTAATCAAGTCAGATTCGAACCACTCTGTGTGAGGAGCACTCGGAGTCCCCGATTCGTCATAGACTTAAACTTCCAAAACCTCTTTATGATTCTTGGTCTGACCGATACCCTACTTTCGGTCCTACCGAGATCATTAAGTTGATCTAGGTTTTCGATCTCGGTGCAACCGATTTGAACCATTCGGTCACACCGAGTTGCAACAACTGTATACAGTTTTGCATCTCGGTGCCACCGAGCTGTTCCACTCGGTCACACCGACAGGGTCGGGCTATATATAGTCACGGGCAAAAATTTGGAAATTTCTTCGAACCCCTTCGCCCGCGCGATAGCCTGCTCTGCCAACTTGGTCTCCGGATCGTCTCCTCGCCGCTAGCCGCCTCCAGTCGCTGGTCTCCGTCGTCGTCAACAGAAATTCAACCCCGCCGTTGCCGCCGTAGCGAGTCTCCGCCGAACTAGGGTATGGACTCGATCTTTGTGCTATTCCCCAATCCGATTCTTAGCACATTGTGATCATCATGATTCTTGCCAAGTTTGTTAAACTTCTATCCAGTCAATGAACTCATAGATTAGGTTTAATTCGAAAATTTTAGGGTTAGGTTTCCGCCGAAACCATCTCGTACCCACCGAGTTGAAAAACTCGGTCCCACCGATTTGGCTTATGCCATTGCACAAGTGAGACTCGGTCTGACCGAGAATTACTTATCGGTGTGACCGATTTTGGAACTCTGTGAAACCCTAGCAGTCTCGGTGCCACCGAACTGTGACTCGGTCTGATCGAGTTCACTAGTTTAGGTGCCAAAACTGCTTCGGTATCACCGAGTTTAGAAATCGGTAGATCCGAGATGCTTTCAGTGGGAAACTAAAACTAAGTTTTTGAATTATTCTTTTGCAAAAATCTCTGCATTTTGTGATGCTCATCCACTCTATCTCATCTATAACCTATTCACAGGGTCAACAGTCAGAGTTTGCATCATGTCAGACCAAAGTGATAGCCAGAACTTGTTAGAGCAGCAAGTGCAGATGAGTGAGGGCACTAGTCCCTCAAGTTCCTCAGATGATGGCAGCAGGAGCACCCCTAGCAATCTGCCTAAAGCTGCCACAAGACAGAGAAAGAAGAGAACCTCAGACTCAGAAGATGAGGATTATGTGGCAGAAGAGGAAGCAACTTCCAAGAGAGTTGAGCCAGCATAGGGCATAAAACCAGGGATGAAGATCAAAAGGCCAGCAGGCAGGCAGCCTATGTCAAAGGCCAGAGCTTCAACTGAGAAGCCCACTCCCATTGAGCCAGTTGCTGCTGAAGGCAAGAAGAGGAAAGAAAGGGTGAAGAAAACTGTAGCCAGAGTGCTTGGCAAGGCTTCCATCATGGAAGATGAGGAGGAAGAAGAAGTGGTAGCTGGACCAGCACCTAAGGCACTCAAGCTGATGGGTGATGCCATAAGAACAGGGGCAGCTGCTTCCAAGGCCAAGCCAGCTCCAAAGCCAAAGCTAAAGAGGAACACAAGAAGCATCCTAGCTACTGAGAAGAACAAGGCCCCAGTGCCTGAAGTTGCAGAGGAAGAAGAAGAGAATGTTCTTAGAAAGCTCAAGCCCAAGATCCCAGACCACAATGATGCTCATCCTGTGGCTGAGGATATGAGACTCAGGAGAGATCTAGGGCTCCGGAAGTGGAGAGAAGCAGACCCGTATGCTTCAAGGATAAGGACTGCAGTTGACTACAGGTTTCACACCAAGGAGCAGCAAGACTTTTATGAGACAGTGCTGCTAGACAAGAAGCCAATTGTCTGTGATATGATATGGGTTGATTGGCAATACATCAAGGACAACGAAGAGTACTACCCTGGAGTGTAGGACAGCTTCAAGGCATGTGGAGTAGAGGACTTTGTTGGGCAGAAGCTCACAAAGTGGAACGAGGAACTCATCATGCAGTTCTACTCCACAGCCCATTTCTATACAGATGGCAGGATTGTATGGATGCCAAAGGGTACGAGGTACCAGTCTACAGTTGCTGAATGGGCTCAGCTGATTAATGCCCCAGAAGAGCATGACGATGACTTGGACATTTATGCCAAGAATAAGATGGACCACAACTCAATGTCAAACATGTACAAGGAGATTCCAAATGAAGCACTTGATACGTTCAAGTTTGGCTCAGTACACTATCTTCTGTCAGGGCTGCCAACCATCAACTAGATTCTTAGGCACACCCTATTGCCCAAGTCTGGAGATCACAAGATGATCAGGGGCCACGCGATCAACTTGCTTCATATCTTTGACGTGCCACAGAAATTCAAAGTCATGAGCCTTATGATTGAAACAATCAAGAGGACAGCAGCAGACCAGAAGAGGAGCTATGGATATGCCCCACAGATTCAGGAGCTCATCAACTCTAATATGGGCACGGGCATATACTTATTGGACAAGGAACACCTGCCCATCCGTCCAGACTTTGAAGATAATCAAGTGGTCATGACTGAGAATGAGCCATCATCTGCCCAAGCACAAGCCAAGAAGGAGAAGGCGAGGAAGGAGAAAGCTGCCAAGATGCCTACTCAAGAGGAGGCATCTGAATATTTCCTGAAAACCAAACAAGAGCAGCTTGGTTACTTGATTGCATCCACCCTGCGGACTGAGCAAGGACTAGCCATCCTAACTCAGAACCAGGCAAGCTTAGAGAGGATCATGGAACAAAAGTTCTATGACTTGGATGTCAAAGTGGCAGAGATTCAGACTGCAGTGGAGCAGCTCCAGGATGACATGCAGGAGAGGAGAGGCAATACTACAACTGATGCCTTTGCCAGAGTGCCACGAGGTCCGAGGTCGTCTGTAGTGCCAGTTGCTGACCCCAGAGCCACCACGTCTGCACCAGCTATAGCCTCAGTTCCACCAGCTCCAGCGTCCACTTCAGCCTCGACTCCGACCACGTCTACAGAAGGCTTCGTCCTTGGAGTGCTCCGGACTCCACCACCACCTGAAGATCAAGCCTGAGTGTCGACTTAGCACTATGCATTTTCTAGGAACTTTTTGGTAACTTGTTGCCAAAGGGGGAGAAAATGTATAGATCATAGGCTTCGAGAGAGTGTGTTGCTTTTAGTGTTGCTTTTATTCTCTCTTGTTTTATTTGGTGGTTTTTCGAACTTTGTTTTCTTTTGTGTGAGATACTATGTCATTGCTCGTGAGACATTGATGATCATGTGTTTGATCATAAGCTACACTTAATGTTTGCTTAATATTATCATCTTATCTATCTTATGTGATCATTCACTATTCTTGGTTATGACTGCATGTATTTCATTCTTATCATTTTAAGCGCTCCACCAAGATGTATGTGACACGGAAGAGTAACCCATGACTCTAACTCTTTGTGCATTTGCAGTAAAGCAAATTTTAAATATGCACAAATTTAGGGGGAGCTCTTACTTGTCACATACTTCTCAAAGCGATGATATATTTCATGCTTATTATCATTTGTCGAAGCTTTGATCTATATGTTGTCATCAATTACCAAAAAGGGGGAGATTGAAAGTGCAACTATCCCTAGGTGGTTTTGGTAATTCATAACAACATATAGCTCATTGAGCTAATGCTATTCCAAGATGACTATTTCAGGAAAGCTCAGTGATTGGCATGGCATGGATGTGAAAGTGGAACCCTCAAAATGCTAAGGACAAAGGATTGGCTCAAGCTCAAAAGCTCAAGACTCTTCATTTTATATTTTAGTGATCCAAGATCACATTGAGTCTTTAGGAAAAGCCAATACTGTCAAGGAGGGATGAGGTGTTGCTTAATGAGCCTCTTGCTTCATGTGCTTAGTGATATGCTCCAAAACCCTCAACTACTTTCCCATATCCACATATGACCTAAACCCTAAGCCAAACTCGGTCCTACCGATTCTTTCTATCCGGCGCCACCGAGTTTCACTTGTCATAAGCCACTGCCAAACCCTAGCAATTCGGTTTTATCGATAGGGATCTTGGTCTCACCGAGATGGGATTGCAAACTCTCTGTTTCCCTTTCGCAACTTTTCAGTCTCACCGAAAGAGCGAATCGGTCCCACCGAGATTGCAGTATAAACTCTCTGTTTCATTTTTGTAACTTTTCGGTCTCACCGAAAGAGCAAATCGGTCCCACCGAGTTTACCTGACCAACTCTCTGGTTAGCTTATTACCAAACTCGGTCTCACCGAGTTTGTGTAATCGGTCTCAGCGAGATTACGTTATGCCCAAACCCTAACCATATCGGTCCTACCGAGTTGCATGTCAGTCCCACCGAAAATCTCTAACGGTCACTAGGTTTACCTTTTCGGTCTGACCGAGTTTGTTGATTCGGTCCCACCAAGATTGGAAAACTGTGTGTAACGGTTGGATTTTGTGTGGAGGCTATATATACCCCTCCACCTCCTCTTCATTCGTGGAGAGAGCCATCAGAACACATACACAATTCCAACTCATATGTTCTGAGAGAGAACCACCTACTCATGTGTTGAGACCAAGATATTCCATTCCTACCATATGAATCTTGATCTCTAGCCTTCCCCAAGTTGCTTTCCACTCAAATCTTCTTTCCACAAAATCCAAATCCTATGAGAGAGAGTTGAGTGTTGGGGAGACTATCATTTGAAGCACAAGAGCAAGGAGTTCATTACCTACACACAATTTGTTACTTCTTAGAGAGTGGTGTCTCCTAGATTGGCTAGGTGTACTTGGGAGCCTCCGACAAGATTGTGGAGTTGAACCAAGGAGTTTGTAAGGGCAAGGAGATCGCCTACTTCGTGAAGATCTACCGCTAGTGAGGCAAGTCCTTCGTGGGCGATGGCCATGGTGGGATAGACAAGGTTGCTTCTTCGTGGACCCTTCGTGGGTGGTTGCTTCTTCGTGGACCCTTCGTGGGTGGAGCCCTCCGTGGACTCGCGCAACCATTACCCTTCGTGGGTGGAGCCCTCCGTGGACTCGTGCGACCGTTACCCTTCGTGGGTTGAAGTCTCCATCAACGTGGATGTAGGATAGCACCACCTATCCGAACCACGGGAAAAACATCCGTGTCTCCAATTGCATTTGAATTCTCCAAACCCTTCCCGTTACATTCTTGCAAGTTGCATGCTTTACTTTCCGCTACCAATATACTCTTTGCATGCTTGCTTGAATTGTGTGATGATTGCTTGACTTCTCCTACAATCGCTAAAATCTGCCAAGAACTAAAATTGGGAAAAGGTTAAGTTTTTATTTGGTCAAGTAGTCTAATCACCCCCCTCCAGACATACTTTGGATCCTACAACGACCTCAATGAAACAACCCACCATGTACTCCTACATGGCCTCTCATCAATACCTTTACCAAATCATGTTCAACACATCCCTCACATTACCGACATAATCATTTCACTCTAGCCCATCACCCAGATGAACCAGACCTGACACAACTCTAAGCATAGCACGCATAGCAAGGTAGGAAACACATACATGGCTCAATCAACTCCTACACATGCTAGTGGGTTTCATCTAGTTACTGTGGCAATGACAGGTCATGCAGAGGATAAGGGTTCAACTACCGTAGCACACAACAGTTTGAAACATTGTTGTCTTAATGTAGTACATGAGAGCAGAGGCAAGAACATGGGATTGTATCGATATGATCAATGGGGCTGCTTGCCTGATGGAGTAGTAGTAGGGTACTACCCTTCAGTTGGATACTCGGAGATATCCTCAGAGGCAGAACCTACCACGAAAGACACCACAGAATATAATCAACACATGGCAATATGCAACAATATGATGCATGCTATGACATGGCAAAATGATGTGTCCTGCCTAATGCAATGTGAAACAAGTTGAAATGGGTCCATTTGAATCAAAGATTCAAATGGAAGCTTAAGTTCTTATGCATAATAAGTGTATTAGCTTGTTTCACCTAAACAGCAAGGTTAAAGTGTTTTGTCATGCATGAAACCAATACAGATGGAAAGATTGAATTTTTCTGATCATTTTTCATATATAATTTGTTTGATTTGGAGCTATGGTTGATTTTCTATGATTTTTAGAAGTTTTGGCTATTTTCTGGAATTTCCTATATAAGAATAAATCCAGAAAATGAATAACTGCGTCAGCACTGCATCACTGTGACGTCAGCGAGTAAAAGGCGCCGGCCCAGGTCAAACCTGACGGCTGGGACCCACACGTCAGTGAAACATCTAATTAACAAGGTTAAGTTAACACTAACTAAACTATTAGTGGGGCCTGGGCCCGCATGTCAGTGACCTAAACTAACTAAAATTAGTTAGCGCTAACCCTAGGTTAATTAGCAGAGGGGGCCCCACTTGTCATAGACTTAGGGGGAGTCAACCTGGGCCCACCCAGTCAAAGTCAACGGGTCAAACCCGCCGACGTTTAGCCGCCGGCGAGGCCAGACGCGGCGGAGGCTTTGGAAAACGCCCACAGGCAACCATTTGCGCAGCGGAGAGGCTCTACGCGTTGCTGGGAGGAAGCCGCAGCGTTTGGTGGCAGTAGTTGGGCTCGGGGTTGCCGGAAACGACGCCGGCGACGAGTTTGGCGGCGGCCGGAGTCGGGTGAAGATGAACCCAAGGCCATGGGGCACGGCGAGGCATGTGGGGTGGTGCGTTGGGTTCCTGGGGACGTGGTGAGTGTGGTGACGCGCTCGGATTCGAGCTTACGCGTCTGTGGCCACGACGGCGACATGGCCGGCGGAGCCGAGCTCTCGGCCGTGATGGCCAACGGGGTTAGAGGGCAACTCGAGCGACGTGGCTAGGGGAGAAGAAAGAGGAGCTCACGGCGAGTGCAGCGGTGGCCTCGGAGAGCTCGGGGAGGCAGCGAGTCGAGCGCGGGGTCGCCGGCGATCTCGGAGCCCGAAGGTTGAAGAAGAGGTCGAGGAAGACGTTGCAGGGCTTCCAGCGTTGCGTAGCTCAGCGAGGAGGTCGAGGGAGATGTGTCGGAGCTCGTGGACACGGTGGGGCGGCATGGGGGCGATGGTGGCTACGGCTACGATGGCAAGACGACGGCGGCTGCGTCGGCCATGGCTTCGGGGGAGCGAGGGATAGAGCAGGGGGGAAGAGTGAGGTGTCCAGGGGGTCGAGGGGAGGCCGGGGAGGCGGTTCAGGCATCGCGGTGGCGAGGGACGCAGGCAGGCAGGGAGGTGGCGTGTCGGCATGGCGCCCGCGTGCGCTGTCTCCCTCCTCTGCCTACTGGCAGAGGTAGAGGATGACTGGCATGGGCCCTGGTGGGCTGGGCCACCAGCTGGGCCAGCCAGGTGGGCTGCCAGGTGAGGTAAGCCCAGGTGGGTTTCTCTCTCTCTCTGTGTTTTTCTGTTTTTATTTATTTTCTATTATTTCTATAACTTTAGGGCTTTATTAAAAATACTAAAACGTTTCCAGAAATCCTGAAAATATTCAGAGGCACATTTGAAAATATTCTCAATAGCCTAAAAATACTTTCAAGATTATTTGGGCATTTTAAAATATTTATAGGATTTAAATTGCCCAAATGCAAATAGTAATGATTTAATCCAATGACGTTAAGATGTCCTAGAAAAGTGTGCACCATATTTGTCAAAGGTTCTAGACCAAGGCAAAGATGATGGACATTTTAGAAGGGCATTTCAGGTTCATTGAAAATGATTTTAGTAAACCCTAGTTGGTTTAAGGGGGGTGCTGGGGGTTCTGCTATCCCCATTCCATCTTTCTGGGAAAATTAAACATGATGCAAACACTCTAATGCATGAACTTGCTAGGGTGTGACAACTCACCCCCACTCAAAAGAATCTCGTGCCGGGATTTAGGATATGTTGGGAAGAAGGTGGGGTACTCGAGTCAAAGACGATCCTCCCTTTTCGGAATGGTGTGACCATTGAACCTTGAGAAACTTGATGTTATGGCATTGAGTGGTACGCTCGGCTTGATCAAGGATACGAACGGGATATTCCCGATATGAGAGGTTATCTTGTAGATCAAGCGTTTCGTGGTCCACTCCACGGATAGGATCCGCGAAGCAATGCCTGAGTTGAGAAATGTGGAAGACATCGTGGACTCTGGAAAGATGCGGAGGTAGTTCCAATTGGTAGGGAAATTCTCCTCGTCTGGCAAGAATGCGAAAGGGTCCAATGTAACAAGGAGCCATTTTGCCTTTGATACCAAAGCAATGGGTTCCCTTTAACGGAGTAACCCAAAGGTAAGCCTTCTCGCCGACTTTGTAAGTCATGAGCTTATGTTTACGATCATATTGGCTCTTTTGACGAGATTGGGCAGTTTTCAATTTCTCACGAATAACGCGAACCTGCTCTTTTGCTTCCTGAATCATATCCGGGCCAAAGAGTTGTCTTTCCCCGATTTCTGACCAGTTAAGAGGCGTTCGACATTTTCGTCCATAAAGAACTTCAAAAGGAGCTTTGCCCAAGCTAGCTTGATAACTATTGTTATAAGCAAACTCCGCAAATGGAAGGCATTTCTCCCAACCCATTCCGAATGAGATGACAGAAGCTCGGAGCATATCTTCCAGAATTTGATTGACTCGCTCTACTTGACCACTTGATTGAGGGTGGAAGGCGGTGCTAAAAGAGAGACGAGTTCCCATAGCATTTTGGAAACTTTCCCAAAATCGAGAGGTGAAGAGACTCCCACGGTCTGAGTTAATTTCCAATGGGACACCATGAAGAGACACTATTCGGGAGATGTATAAATCAGCTAGCTAGCTAGCGGTGATACTCTCACGAACAGGTAGAAAGTGGGCCACCTTGGAAAGACGCTCGATCACGACGAAGATAGCATTATTCCCTCTCTTGGTCCTGGGAAACCTAGTAATGAAATCCATACTGATTTTATCCCATTTCCACTCAGGAATAGCCAAAGGTTGAAGGGTGCCAGCAGGCCGTTGGTGCTCTGCTTTAACACGACGACAGACGTCGCAACTAGCAATGTATTGAGCAATTTCTCTCTTCATCCTGGTCCACCAAAACCTCTAGCGTAGGTCTTGATACATTTTAGTACTACCGGGATGAATGGTGAGAGGGGATTCATGAGCTTCCTTAAGAATCAACTGGTGTAGATGTTGTTTCTTGGGAACCACCAAGCGGTTCTCGAAGAAGACAACACCTCGCTCATCCACGGAAAAATATTTAGCAACTCCGCTAGCAATGTTTTCTTTAATTGGGGATATGCCCTTATCACGCTTCTGGGCAGCTATGATTTGATCCGTAAGGTTAGGCTTCACCACCAGGGTGGATAGGAATCCTCGAGGAACAATGTGAAGATTAAGCTTACGAAATTCCTCATGGAGAAGTGGTTGACTTTGTTGTAACATCAGGTTGTTACAATAGGATTTACGACTTAGCGCATCAGCCATGACATTGGCTTTGCCCGGGGTGTAAGTTATTCCTAAGTCATAATCCGAGATCAACTCGACCCAACGTCTTTGCCTGAGATTCAAATACGGTTGGGTGAAGATATATTTCAAACTTTGGTGATCAGTGAAGATCTCGCAACGATTATCGAGAAGGTAATGTCGCCAAGTTTTAAGTGCATGGACTACAGCTGCAAGCTCTAGATCATGTGTGGGATAGTTTTCCTCATGTGGATGTAATTGCCGTGAGGCATAGGCAATTTCCTGACGATCTTGCATGAGTATGCAACCTAGTCCTTGTCGCGAGGCGTCGCAATAGATAATAAAGTCCTTGGAGAAATCTGGTGGTACCAGTACGGGAGCAGATGTCAGGCGTCTTTTCAGTTCCTGAAAGCTGAACTCGCACTGTGGGGTCCACTCGAACTTTTTATCTTTCTTGAGGAGTTCAGTTAGAGGTTTAGCAACCTTGGATAAATTCTCGATGAAGCGATGGCAATAACTCGCTAAGCCAAGGAAGCTCCGAACTTGCTTGACCGTCTCAGGTGGAGTCCAATCAAGGATGGCTTGAACTCGCTCGGGATTGACAGCAATACCCTTACCAGAGATTACATGGCCTAGATAGGTCACTTCTGGCAACCAAAATTCACACTTGGAGAATTTGGCATAAAGGCGATGCTCTCGAAGTTTCGTCAATACCAGCCTTAGATGTTCAGCATGTTCCTCTTCATTCTTGGAGTAGATGAGTATATCATCGATGTATACTACAATGAATTTATCCAAATACTCCATGAAGACTGAGTTCATTAACCGAGAGAAGGTGGTTGGGGAATTGGTTAAACCGAAGGACATGACGGTGTACTCGTATTGGCCATAACGAGTAACAAAGGCCGTTTTGGGAATGTCCCCGTTTATGATTTTGATTTGATGGTAGCCCAACCTCAAATCCATCTTGGAAAAGACTAAGGATCCAGCGAGCTGATCATACAGATCGTTGATCCTGGGAAGCGGATACTTGTTCTTGATAGTGACCAAGTTAACAGGTTGGTAATCTACAACCATCCGATCCGTTCCATCCTTCTTCTTGACGAAGAGGACGGGGCAAGCCCAAGGAGAGGAACTAGGACGGATGAAACCCTTTTTCAAGGACTCATCGAGTTGGTTCTTAAGCTCGGCTAGTTCTAAGGGTGCCATCTTATAGGGTCTTTTAGAAATTGGAACGGTTCCTGGAACAAGGTCTATCACAAACTCGACATCCCTGTCAGGTGGAACACCTGGCAGTTCTTCTAGAAAGACATCCGGGAAGTCTCGGACTACCGGAATATCTTCAAGGTCTGGAAGGGGGTTGGCATTTAGGGAGTAAAGCTGGCGCTTGGCCACTCGAGTTAAGACATTGACTGTCTTACCCGATGGGTGAGTAAGTTGAACGGTTCTAGTGGCACAATCAATCTTAGCATAATGAGTTGACATCCAGTCCATACCCAAGATGATGTTTATGTCTGAGGACTTGAGACCTATTAAAGATGCAAGGAAGACAAGTCTATCGACAAGAATTTCATTCCCATGGCTTACTCTAGAAGTTTGCCATTTGGAACCCGGAGTTTGCATTACCATGGAAGTGGGCATGTCACAGAATGTCGTGTTATGCAATCGAGCATAGTTCTCAGATATGAATGAATGAGATGCTCCAGTATCGAAAAGAACAGATGCCGGATGGCAATTAACAAGGAGCGTACCAAGGACGACGTTAGGATCCTCATGAGCCTCCTCAGCTGAGACATAGTTGACATGGCCACGTGCAGTGGTGTCTGGCTTGGCGTAGAAGGTCTTTCCCGCTGGCTTACCACGGCCAACGGACTTTCTAGACTGATTGGGGTTGTTGTTCTGGGGACACTCTCGACTGTAGTGACCCAGCTCTCCACACTTGAAACATGTCACAACATTGGGGCGTGGAGCAGCATTAGCAGCGGGGCCACCATCGGGCTTAGACGGTGCAAACTGCTGGTTGGGGCGAGGCGCCTCAAAGGATGGCCTCGGAATGAACCTGGGTGGCAGTGCCGTGCTTGGAATCCACACCCGGCGCTTCTGAGATCCAGAGCCGAATGAAGAACCAAAATCACGAGAGTGCTTGCGTGAAGCGTCATAGTTAGACTGGCCTATCTCAGCACTGATGGCTTTATTGACCAACTTCTGAAAGGAGGTGCACTCGTGCAGATGAAGATCGCGGCAAAGCTTAGGGCTAAGTCCCTTGTGGAACCTTGCCTGCTTCTTAGCATCAGTGGATACCTCTTCAGGAGCATATCGTGCCAAATTCCCAAATTCACGACTATATGCATCCACAGTCAGTCTTCCTTGGGTGAAATTGCAGAACTCCTCCCTCTTGCGATCTATGAGACCTTCTAGGATGTGATGCTCACGGAAAGCCTCACTAAATTCAGCCCAAGTAGTGATTTGGCCGACCGGGCGCATAGCCTCAAAGTTTTCCCACCAAAGGCTAGCAGGGCCTTCGAGGTGATAGGCAACATAGGTAACCTTATCAGCTTCGGCTACATTGGCAGAACTTAGCTTGTGTGTGATGCTGCGGAGCCAGTCATCCGCGTCGAGGGGCTCGACGGAATGATTAAACTTTGGTGGGTACAACTTGATGAAGTCATTGATTGACACCAAGTCATTTCGCTGATGGCATGCAGTGTTCTGCTCAATCTGCTCCAGCAAGCGGTTAGTCTCACGCTTGTTTCTTTCCGCCTCCAGCATAACTTTGGCCAGAGAAGGCAGGTGAGGTAGATTTTCACCCCTAGCTGCACTGGCTTCCCCCTACTCTGGGGCAGCAGGGTTGCTGCGGGTGTTGACCATCCTAGGAAAAACAAGACAACGGTTTAGACAAGGTTGACACAAACTTAGCAAGGAAGTGCAGAATGTAATGGATAACATGGAATGCTAAGATGTTCATTGCACGACATGGTAATATAGAAACTGCCATATATATACCATTGGTCATACACACCATACATAGTTTAGTACAAGCCCATGCTAGAGTACAACTACGGTGAAAGACATTACATCTCATTGGAGGCATTCCAAGCTCCTATACATTATTTTTCTACACCTCCGGAGCGTGATACACACCAAGTCGTATCCCACGGTCACGCAGGACTATTGAGAATACAACTATTACAATACTAGTGAAACTACTACTAGCTCAAACGGCTCCGTAGTAATCCTCATAAAAGTCACCACCAAAGCCTGGAAGTGGAACATGATCATCTGGGAACAGACTGTCCTGCGGAGCCTGCGGACCATAGGGGCTCGGATGTGGCCTTGGTCCCACAGGTGGTGGCAGACGGGGACCACGAGGAGGGGTGATGCCTCCTACATCACGCCACTCCATACAATCTGGTAATCCAAACTGCACAGGGTACAGGTCCCTCAGGTCCATGTATCCTGCCTGTACCGCAGGTGCAAACCGAGTCAAAGTGGCCCAGTGATCAGCACGAGAGTTGAAAAGCTCCATACGCAAGGCCCGATTTTCACGGTCCTTATCCTCGAGCATCTCGGCAGTGGTGCGGAGTAGTGACTCCTCATGTGTAGAGTCATAGTACAAAGCCTGATAGTACCCCTGTGCTCCAGGAAGTGAGGCTGGCATGTAACGGAAATCGGTGTTCTGAAGCAAGGCAGTCCTGGCTCGAATGATAGTCATCATTGAATAGGCTGCATCCTGCACAAACATCTCAATAGTGACCCCAAGTCCGTAGGAACAATGAAGGGGTTCAGTGGCTCCAGGATAAGAGGGATATATCCTGATGGTACAAAGGTACTGGCTCTGATTGAAGTCTCTGAACTGCTCCTCGACGGTATATTCCGGATACCACCGATAGCCTGACTTGACCATCACTCGAACCAACATGGCCGTGTGGCCGGGCACATCGAGGCACCAGGTCATACGAACCACTTGGTTCTGCGAACAGGTGGCCATTTGAAAGCACAGAATAATGCAAAGGCATTAAAATTTTCTAGGGGAAATCGGACAGCATAACGGCTATAAATGCTCAGAAAAAGATTTGAGACATCCACAACAGTTTGCAATACCACTCAACAACATCATATCAAGGTTCTGATTCAACTGGCAACATACTAAAAGTAGTAGAAACTGTACTGAGGCTTGTAACAACAATCCTATAAGCTACTACGGATTAGTAACACGTGAGCCTGATAGAAAGAAGAGAGCCTAGTCCTTAACCCACGTAGAATGAGAAGAGAATGACTCAGATCAGAGGGCATAAGGTAAAGGAGTAAAAGAGCCTTATGTTCCCTCCCACAATCAATTCCCCTACATATAACTAAAGCATTTCTAGACTCGACATCAACCAGTTTGGCTCAACGAACCTACAGGCAGTCCGGCTCTGATACCAACGCTGTTAGGACCCGATTCCAAGTCACATCGATCTAGCCGGTAACACCTCATATCACTTTGCGGCCTCATGCACGGTATTCCCACGGGTGTCGCCTTACCATGGCCCAGGACCGTTTGCGCATTTTGGCTCACGTATATGATAGTGTCGCTACCATCCATATGACAGAGAACCCGGGCCGACATGGCTAGTCGTGAACCCAAAGCGACACACACCTATGGAGACAGGCATACATGTATCACATCGAGCATGTCGGTCATCAGCGAGTGAATCCGGGCTGTAGCACTGGGCTAACAGGACTCCGGGGAACCCGGGCTGTAGCAGGCTAGGCAGGACTCCGGAAGTCACCGCGTGACATTTCCCCAAAGGGACAGACATAGGAACGAAGTGAAACACATGCCGTCCAGTCAAGTGTCCTGAGCAGTAGTGCTGGGCTAGCAGGACTCCGGTGAACTGGGCTGTAGCGGACTACCAAGGCTCGAGGAGCACTAGACTACATTTCCCCATAAGAGAGGCTGCCAAGGATAAACAACTAGATTGTCGGATCCCACACATACCAAGCATTTCAATCATACACACAATATTCTTGATATGTGCAAATACAACATGGCATCACAACAAAACTCTACAACTCAAGTACTTTATTTAAAGGCTCCAGAGAGCCATACATAACATGTTCATACAGGTAGGGGTCACATGACCTGACACTCAAGTCATACAAGCATACAAGCACATGCGGAAGCAAATAGTCTGAGTATAGACACTAGAAAGAAAGAAGGCTTCTCGAAGCCTGTCTATCTACATAGGGCCCTCCATGGCCAGGATCACCACCTGGGTGGCAAGTTACTCATCGACGTTGAGATCTACATAAAACCCATCGGAGGGGGCGGTGTTGTCGTCTGAAACAGTAATTAAAGCAAACATGAGTACAAAGGTACTCAGCAAGTCTTACATCAGAACCTACTATACATGCTCATTCTCAAGAAGGTGGTGGAGTTATTGCAGCAAGCCAGCTTTGACTCTTGGCTAAGCTATCCTACGAGACACCACTAATAAAATAATTTTCGCACACGAGTCCACTAATCACCAACACAATACTCCACCAGGGATCCTCCCTCGTCATCCTACGAGAGAGCCATCCTCGGTACTCACACTTATCTTGAGTCTTTTAGTAGTAACCATTAACTTGTCTATGAACTGTATAGGCAACCAAGTAGTCCTTTACCGCGGACGCGGCTATTCGAATAGATGATGTTAACCCTGCAGGGGTGTACTTCTTCGTACACGCTCTCACCACTTATCGTCGTTTACACGACATTTACTCGGCAACCTCCAAGCGGAAGCCCAACGAGGGTGTCGGCCACGGCCTACCTAAACACTCAAGTCTCTAGTCTAGGTTTATCGCCTATCCAGGTTCCATTCGCAGGGAGTCCAGCCGAGGTTTCCACATACGACCCAGAATGATGTGAACAGGGTTCCTGAGACACCAAACGGGTGACTCGGTACACCGTGCCATGGTGTATCTATCGCATCATAGCCCACCCCCAGGGTCAGCACTACGCACGGCCGCCAACACATAACCTACAAACACCAGAAACTAGTTGCAACTCCTGGACAGAGTACTAGGGTGATTAAGAAGCCGAGAGGGTCTGTTGGTTTCGGGCCCAATGTATGGAAGTAACTAAATCTTAAATCACACATACAGATCTCAGTTCTTAGGGACAGCCTCAATGAAACAACCCACCATGTACTCCTACATGGCCTCTCATCGATACCTTTACCAAACCATGTTCAACACATCCCTCACATTACCGACATAATCATTTCACTCTATCCCATCACCCAGATGAACCTGACCTGACACAACTCTAATCATAGCACGCATAGCAAGGTAGGAAACACATACATGGCTCAATCAACTCCTACACATGCTAGTGGGTTTCATCTAGTTACTGTGGCAATGACAGGTCATGCAGAGGATAAGGGTTCAACTACCGTCGCACACAACAGTTTAAAACGTTGTTGTCTTAATGCAGTAAGTGAGAGCAGAGGTAAGAACATGGGATTGTATCGATATGATCAAAGGGGCTGCTTGCCTGATGGAGTAGTAGTAGGGTACCGCCCTTCAGTTGGATACTCGGAGATATCCTCGGAGGCAGAACCTACCACGAAAGACACCACAGAATATAATCAACACATGGCAATATGCAACAATATGATGCATGCTATGACATGGCAAAATGATATGTCCTGCCTAATGCAATGTGAAACAAGTTGAAATGGGTCTATTTGAATCAAAGATTCAAATGGAAGCTTAAGTTCTTATGCATAATAAGTGTATTAGCTTGTTTCACCTAAACAGCAAGGTTAAAGTGTTTTGTCATGCATGAAACCATTATAGATGGAAAGATTGAATTTCTCTGATCATTTTTCATATATAATTTGTTTGATTTGGAGCTATGGTTGATTTTCTATGATTTTTAGAAGTTTTGGCTATTTTCTGGTATTTCTTATATAAGAATAAATCCAGAAAATGAATAACTGCATCAGCACTGCGTCACTGTGACGTCAACGAGTCAAAGGCGCCAGCCCAGGTCAAACCTGACGGCTGGGACCCACACGTTAGTGAAACATCTAATTAACAGGGTTAAGTTAACACTAACTAAACTGTCAGTGGGGCCTGGGCCCGCATGTCAGTGACCTAAACTAACTAAAATTAGTTAGCGCTAACCCTAGGTTAATTAGCAGAGGGGGGCCCCACTTGTCATAGACTCAGGGGGAGTCAACCTGGGCCCACCCAGTCAAAGTCAACAGGTCAAACCCGCCGGCGTTTAGCCGCCGGCGAGGCCAGACGCGGCGGTGGCTTCGGAAAACGCCCATAGGCGACCATTTGCGCGGTGGAGAGGCTCTACGCATTGCTGGGAGCAAGCCGCAGCGTTTGGTGGTAGTAGTTGGGCTCGGGGTTGCCGGAAACGACGCCGGCGACGAGTTTGGCGGCGGCCGGAGTTGGGTGAAGATGAACCCGAGGCTACGGGGCACGGCGAGGCATGTGGGGTGGTGCGTTGGGTTCCTGGGGACGTGGTGTAACACCCTCGATGCGACTATATCTCCCACGTGTCGAGGCACGACTTAGAGGCATAATCGCATTGAAGGCATATGTCGCAAGTTAGGCAATCTTCACAACATCCCATGTAATATGAATAATAAAGGGGAGATAACATAGTTGGCTTACACTCGCCACGTCAAACAAGTACATAAATAACATTACAACATCCAAACACTCATGGCCCGACTACGGCGCCAAAATAAAAGAGAACCCAACAAGCGACACGGTCCCAATCACCCCCAAGTGGGCACCACTACTGATCATCGGGAAAGGAAACATAGTAACGTTGAGAGTCTTCGTCGAACTCCCACTTGAGCTCATACGCGTCTCCTGGAGCGGAATCAACAGGCCCTGCATCTGGTGTAATAGTAATCTGTGAGCCACAGGGACTCAGCAATCTCGCACCCTCGCGATCAGGACTATTTAAGCTTATAGGTATGGCAAGGTAAAAATATGTGGAGCTGCAGCAAGCGACTAGCAAGAATATGGTGGCTAACTTATTCGCAAAAGAGAGCGAGAAGAGGAGGCAAAGCGCGAGCAGGAAACTAGAGAGCAATCTGCGCAAACATAGCGTGTCCACTTCCCGGACTCCGCCGAGAAGAGGCCATCACGTCCACACACTCAGTTGATTCATTTTAATTAAGTTAAGGTTCAAGTTATCTACAACCGGACATTAACAAATTCCCATCTGCCCATAACCGCGGGCACTGCTTTCGAAAGTTCAAATCCCAGCAGGGGAGTCCCAACTTAGCCCATGACAAGCTCTCACGGCCAACGAAGGAATAGACCTCCTCCCAAGACGTTCCGATCAGACTCGGTATCTCGGTAATTCAAGACACTTCGACAGGTTAAAACAAGACCAACAACACCGCCCGAATGTGCCGACAAATCCCGATAGGAGCTGCACATATCTCTTTCTCAGGGCACACTCATATTGTCTTAGGTGCGGGTAGGCCAGCCCAGAGTTGCCCCTGGTGGCCACCGGTAGCTGACAGGTGGACCAACAGTCAGAGGAGCACTGGCCCGGGGGGGGGGGTTAAAATAAAGATGACCCTTGAGTCTGCAGAACCCAAGGCAAAGAAAAGGCTAGGTGGCAAATGGTAAAACCAAGGTTGGGCATTGCTGGAAAAGCTTTAATCAAGGCGAACTATCAAGGGGTTCCCATTATAACCCAACCGCATAAGGAACGCAAAATCCGGGAACATAACACCGATATGACGGAAACTAGGGCGGCAAGAGTGGAACAAAACACTAGGCGAGAGGCCGAGCCTTCCACCCTTTACCAAGTATATAGATGCATTAAGATAACAAGATAATATAATGATATCCCAACAAGTAAATAAATGTTCCAACAAGGAACGGCCTCCAATCTTCACCTGCAACTAGCAACGCTATAAGAGGGGCTGAGCAAAGCGGTAACATAGCCAATCAACGTTTTGCTAGGACATGGTGGGTTAGAGGTTTGACATGGCAATTTGGGAGGCTTTCAAGCAAGTGGTAGGCATCGTAGCATTGGCATAGCAAAAGAGCGAGCAAACTAGCATAGCAAAGATAGTAGTGATTTCGAGGGTATGATCATCTTGCCTGCACAGTTGTCAGAGTTGACTGGATCCTCGAAAGCAAACTCAACGGGCTCCTCGTTAGCGAACTCGTCTCCCGGCTCTACCCAAACAATACATACAAGCAACAAGGATACAATCAACCACGTGCAAACTCAGACAACGCAATGCAAAGATGGTATGCTATGTGGGATGCGATGCGGGATGCGAAATGCAAGATATGACAGGAAATGCATGAACCTGGCCTCAACTTGGAAAACCAAGTGTTCCACTGGAAAGATGAGATGAAATCGATTGAAAACGATATAAAGAACACCGGAATCGGAGTTACGGTTTGGAAATGGCAAGCGATTCAAATATGACACCCGTATGCGATTTACAGCAAGTAGGCATCTAAATGCAACGAAATGAACATGCTACAGCACCCAAACATGACAAAAAATACATGGCAGGGATTCACACAAGATGCTTAAGAAAAGTCTAGCACTGAGCTACGGCCAATTCATCCATTAACAGGTTCAAACAAGCATGACAAAAATGCATATGGAAAACAGATTTCAGACTTAGTGAAATTAACACTTGCCTGGATTTTCAGATCAGGTAGCACCCTTTGGAGCATGAAAACTACATGCTACAGGACCTGAACATGGCAAAGTAAAGCATGGCATGGAGCTACTCAAAGAGCTTAACAAAAGTCCCTTAGTGACCTTGAGCCAAAAGGGATCAGAAAATACAATTGCAAGCATGTGAACATGGCAAAAACATAATCAGTTTTCAGACTTAGTGAAAACTGACACATGCTGAAATATAACTCAAGTAGGCATGTTTACGAGCTCGATGCACTCACTACATAGCAATTCATGGCAAGACAAGCATACAACCATCAAGAAGGCACAAAATGGAAGCTATACATGGCAAGAACAATAGCATAGCATGCACGGATCAACTACAACACCATCGGCAAAATTGCAAACAAGTTGACAATCTGGCCAGATTCACAAAGTAGCAAAAGTATAGCTCGATTGACTCAAGATAGGGTGCTCCATAATTGCAAACAAAGACATGGATGGATATAGCACTACAATATTAACAAAACATCCTTACTGATAATCCTCAATAGAGGCACGGATCACTAGGAAACAACATGAACATATGACAACATGAGATAAACAGTGTCCCTGAAAACAGAATTAGCAAGTGCACCACTTTGCAAGCTTGCACTAGTCACCACACACATCCTAAAAATACATGGGTTGCACCTCCGGAAAGATGACAAAACCCTTAACAAAACACATGTAGAGCATCAGGTCATAGCATGCACATTAATCATGGCAAAAATGACAAAAGTGCTAAACGGAGTAGCAGATCTGACAAATAACTCAAGTAGCCCTCTTCTAACAACATTTCAGGCATCAAGATGAACTCAAATGAAAGTCATGCAATGGAATCAAATGATGTACTCTCTGAGATGAACATTTTGATATGCTATATGCATGAATCAGAGCTACGGATGCAAAGTTATGGAGCCGCGAACATGAGCACTTGGACTGAGAAAATGAGCCACTGGTGAGTTTGTTGATGACAACGAATATAGCATCATTGCCACGCTTGGACTTTGGGAATCCAGTCATGAAGTCCATTTCAATGTGGTCAAACTTCCATTCTGGAATGGCAAGAGGTTGGAGGAGACCAGCTGGCCTTTGGTGTTCTGCCTTCACTCTTCTGCAGACATCACATTCATTCACGAATTGAGCGATCTCGCGCTTCATTCGAGTCCACCAATAAGCCTGCTTAAGGTCTTGATATATCTTCGTGCTCCCAGGGTGGATGGAGAGGAGAGAATTGTGAGCCTCATTCAAGATCACTTTACGAAGGTCACCTTTGGGTACAACAATACGATCCTCGAAGAAGAGAGTGTCCTTGTCATCAAGGCGGTAGCACTTGTACTTGGACTGGCTCTTGGCAATCCCAATCTTCACCTTTTTCACCATAGCATCAAGAAGCTGGGCTTGGCGAATCTGGTCTTCCAAGGTAGGAGAGACTTGAAGGTTGGCGAGGAAACCTTGAGGAACAACTTGCAGATTAAGTTTGCGGAAAGCTTCACAAAGCTCGGGTTGATAAGGCTTAAGAATTAGGCTGTTGCAGTAAGCTTTCCTGCTCAAAGCGTCAGCAATCACATTGTCCTTGCCTGGAGTATACTCGATACTCGGATTATACTCTTGAATCATTTCGACCCATCGAGTTTGCCTGAGGTTGAGATTAGGCTGAGTGAAGATGTACTTGAGACTCTTGACAGGCGGCAATGCCCTTGGCAGAGATGATATGACCAAGATAAAGCACTTCATCAAGCCAAAATTCACACTTGGAGAACTTGGCGTAGAACTGATGTTCTCTTAGCTTATCGAGTACCAAACGCAAGTGCTTGGCATGATCTTCTTTATTCTTGGAGAAAACCAGAATGTCGTCGAGATAGACCAAAACGAAGTCATTGGTGTAGGCGTTGAAGATGAAGTTCATCATGCGAGAGAATGTCGGAGGAGCATTGACGAGGCCAATAGACATGTCAGTGTATTCATATGAACCAAAGCTTGTCCTGAAAGCCGTCTTGGGAATATCTTGCTCACAAATTCGAATATGATGATAACCCGTACGGAGATCAAGCTTGGAGAATACTTGGGCACCTTTGAGTTGTTCGAACAGCTCATTGATGTTGGGAAGTGGGTATTTGTTCTTGATGGTCTTCTTGTTCATTGGACGGTAATCAACACAAAGTCGGTCCGTTCCATCCTTCTTCTTCACAAAAAGAACACCACAACCCCACGGAGAAGAACTAGGCCGGATGAGACCCATTTTCTCTTGAATATCGAGTTGCTTCTTCAGCCCCTTCAACTCTTCAGGTCCGAGCTTGTAAGGACGTTTGCACACAGGTTCCGTGCCAGGCTCAAGATCAATAACGAATTCAACTGGCCGGTGCGAAGGCATTCCTGGAAGCTCTTCAGAAAGACGTCTTGATATTCGCAAACGACTGGAATTTGAGAGATAGCATCCAATTCACCCTTCTCATTGAGAGAAAACACACGAATGGTATCATCACGAGCGGCAAAGACAATTACATCCTCAGACGAATGAGTCAATTGAATCTGCCTGGCTGCACAATCAAGTTGAGCCTTGTGCTTAGAAAGCCAATCCATTCCGAGAATAAGATCAATATCCGAGTCACCAAGAACCGTTGGGGAAGAAAAGAACTTGTAGTCTCCCAAAGTGATAGTAACATCCGAAGCAATGGAGTTAGCATGCATGCGCTTACCGGGAGAGACAACTGCTAAAGGACTAGGCAAAATTTGCAAAGGCAAACCATGCTTAGATGAAAACGGTCTCGAGATGAAAAATGCGATGCACCCATGTCAAAAAGAACTTTTGCAGGAACATCGTTAACAGGAAGGTTACCCATGATCACATCTGACGAGTCCTCTGCCTGAGCTGCATTCATCAAATTGACCTTGGCGTGCTTGGGGTTATGCTTGACCACAGCTGTACTTGCCGATCTGACAGGAGGAGGAGGAGGAAGACGCCTCTGGTTGAAACACTTGTTGGCATAGTGACCCTTCTGTTGGCACTTGTTGCATGTGACCTCTGAAAGCGGACGGTGATACGGAGCACTCGATCTAGGAGCTTGAGATGAAGTCTTGTTCTGAAAGCCAGGGTTGGGTGGGTGGGAAGAACCACTGCCACCTTTGCTCTTCTGCTGATACGGCTGACGAAACGGAGGAGGAGGAAGCCAAAATTTCTGCTGCTTGGCCACTTGAGTAGAGGAAGAAGGAGTAACATCTCTGACTCGCTTCTTGGAAGCATCACACCTCAACTGAGCAGCCTCTTGCTTCAGTGCCATGTTGTAGAACTCATCGTATCTCAAGGGCTCGAAGAGAACAAGAGCTAGCTGAATTTCTTCTCTGAGACCACCCCTGAACTGGTATATCATGCTCTTCTCATCAGGGACGTCCTCCTTGGCAAAGCGGGCGAGCTTCTGGAACAACTTGTTGTAGTCATAGACAGACAAAGAGCCTTGCTTCAGATTGCGGAATTCCTCACGCTTGCTTTCAACCACGCTCTGGGGAATATGATGAGCCCTGAAATCTCGACGGAAATCATCCCAAGTGATAACACGTCCACCTCTGGAATCCTTGTACTGCTGGAACCATTCTGCAGCTTGATCTTTGAGTTGGAAGGAAGCAAACTTGACAAAGTCCTCAGGCCTGACGTTACTGCACTCGAAATGCTTGCACAGATCCACAAGCCAATCGTCAGCATCGGTTGCCTCAACACAATTGCTGAAAGTCTTTGGCCCGTTAGCAAGGAACTGGTTGAGTGTAGCAAAGTGATTCTGATTGCTGCCTTGATTCCCTTGACTGCCTTGATTGCGCTCTTGAAGAATTTGCATGATCAACTGTGTGTTTGCATTGGTTGCGGCCATCACAACTTGCCATGCCTCCGAGGAGGTGGAGGTGGTGGCGGATCAGGAATCGGAGTTGTGCGCATTGGAGGAGCCATCCTGAAGAGGTTGACCACCATTAGCACATTGATAGATAAATATTGAAGCTGAATCCAACAGAATGAAAATTGCAACATATAGTCTTCACATCCGAACAAAATGAACGAATGCATTCCTCTTGAAATGGTCACATATCCATAAATTGAGAAGCCACGTAGAATTAAGGTAGAGAAATAAATCAACAAGGTACGGATCAAGAACGAATAATCGGTAAGAAATCCCAATCTCAAACCAATATCCGTGGAAGAAGAACTAGGGCTACAAGAATTCCCACCTATGAAACTCCCAAACCTTTCCGATTATGCAATCAGGTGTTGGGGATACAGGGGAAGCATAATATCTCACCCAAACTAGCAATTCCTACATCCAGCTGTATCCATCCTTCAACACATAACCAAGAAACCTTCGGAAACCATCTACCTCAACCTTCGAAAAGCATCCGTTATACAAGTTATGGCGATACTCCCGAACTCCTGCCCCAGTACTGGGTGGCGTCGAGGTTATCTCACCAACGAACTGCATAAAAGAGATTTTCGATGTCAACGTACTAAACTCAGGTATTCCAGAACTGCAACGATAAAATTATGATGACAACACCTCAGAGCTCAACTCCCCGGGACACTTCCACTAAACCCCTGACAGGAGGCACCAAGCCAATGTTCTCATCATAAAACCATCGGAACGATTCCAAGATACCCGCGTGATCCTAATTTTTTTTGTGAAATTTGAGAAGAGAAGAGTCAAAACTCTACGTCAGGATGCCTTACCACAGCGATGAGGAGACTGGGAAGTAAAAAGAATTCCTAAACTCTCTGATATATAATTCCTAAATGACTCAAAACATTTTTCTAGACACAGCTCGGCCGCTAAAAACGATCAAGCAATGGGGCTCCTAAGGTCGGGGAAGCCTCTGATACCAACTTGTAACACCCTCGATGCGACTATATCTCCCACGTGTTGAGGCACGACTTAGAGGCATAATCGCATTGAAGGCATATGTCGCAAGTTAGGCAATCTTCACAACATCCCATGTAATATGAATAATAAAGGGGAGATAACATAGTTGGCTTACACTCGCCACGTCAAACAAGTACATGAATAACATTACAACATCCAAACACTCATGGCCCGACTATGGCGCCAAAATAAAAGAGAACCCAACAAGTGACACGGTCCCAATCACCCCCAACTGGGCACCACTACTGATCATCGGGAAAGGAAACATAGTAACGTTGAGAGTCTTCGTCGAACTCCCACTTGAGCTCATACGCGTCTCCTGGAGCGGAATCAACAGGCCCTGCATCTGGTGTAATAGTAATCTGTGAGCCACAGGGACTCAGCAATCTCGCACCCTCGCGATCAGGACTATTTAAGCTTATAGGTATGGCAAGGTAAAAATATGTGGAGCTGCAGCAAGCGACTAACAAGAATATGGTGGCTAACTTATTCGCAAAAGAGAGCGAGAAGAGGAGGCAAAGCGCGAGCGGGAAATTAGAGAGCAACCTGCGCAAACATAACTCCAACACCGTGTCCACTTCCCAGACTCCACCGAGAAGAGGCCATCACGGTCACACACTCAGTTGATTCATTTTAATTAAGTTAAGGTTCAAGTTATCTACAACCGGACATTAACAAATTCCCATCTACCCATAACTGCGTGCATGGCTTTCGAAAGTTCAAATCCCTGCAGGGGAGTCCCAACTTAGCCCATGACAAGCTCTCACGGTCAACGAAGGAATAGACCTCCTCCCAAGATGTTCCGATCAGACTCGGTATCTCGGTAATTCAAGACACTTCGACAGGTTAAAACAAGACCAGCAACACCGCCTGAATGTGCCGACAAATCCTGATAGGAGCTGCACATATCTCTTTCTCAGGGCACACCCAGATTGTCTTAGGTACGGGTAGGCCAGCCCAGAGTTGCCCCTGGTGGCCACCGGTAGCTGACAGGTGGACCAACAGTCAGAGGAGCACTGGCCCGGAGGGGTTAAAATAAAGATGACCCTTGAGTCTGCAGAACCCAAGGCAAAGAAAAGGCTAGGTGGAAAATGGTAAAACCAAGGTTGGGCATTGCTGGAAAAGCTTTAATCAAGGCGAACTATCAAGGGGTTCCCATTATAACCCAACCGCGTAAGGAACGCAAAATCCGGGAACATAACACCGATATGACGGAAACTAGGGCAGCAAGAGTGGAACAAAACACTAGGCGAGAGGCCGAGCCTTCCACCCTTTACCAAGTATATAGATGCATTAAGATAACAAGATAATATAATGATATCCCAACAAGTAAATAGATGTTCCAACAAGGAACGGCCTCCAATCTTCACCTGCAACTAGCAACGCTATAAGAGGGGCTGAGCAAAGCGGTAACATAGCCAATCAACGTTTTGCTAGGACATGGTGGGTTAGAGGTTTGACATGGCAATTTGGGAGGCTTGCAAGCAAGTGGTAGGCATCGTATCATTGGCATAGCAAAAGAGCGAGCAAACTAGCATAGCAAAGATAGTAGTGATTTCGAGGGTATGATCATCTTGCCTGCACAGTTGTCAGAGTTGACTGGATCCTCGAAAGCAAACTCAACGGGCTCCTCATTAGCGAACTCGTCTCCCAGCTCTATCCAAACAATAGAAACAAGCAACAAGGATACAATCAACCACGTGCAAACTCAGACAACGCAATGCAAAGATGGTATGCTATGCGGGATGCGATGCGGGATGCGAAATGCAAGATATGACAGGAAATGCATGAACCTGGCCTCAACTTGGAAAACCAAGTGTGCCACTGGAAAGATGAGATGAAATCGCTTGAAAACGATATAAAGAACGCCGGAATCGGAGTTACGGTTTGGAAATGGCAAGCGATTCAAATATGACACCCGTATGCGATTTACAACAAGTAGGCATCTAAATGCAACGAAATGAACATGCTACAGCACCCAAACATGACAACAAAATACATGGCAGGGATGCACACAAGATGCTTAACAAAAGTCTAGCACTGAGCTACGGCCAATTCATCCATTAACAGTTTCAAACAAGCATGGCAAAAATGCATATGGAAAACAGATTTCAGACTTGGTGAAATTAACACTTGCCTGGAATTTCAGATCAGGTAGCACCCTTTGGAGCATGAAAACTACATGCTACATGACCTGAACATGGTAAAGTAAAGCATGGCATAGAGATACTCGAAGAGCTTAACAAAAGTCCCTTAGTGACCTTGAGCCAAAAGGGATCAGAAAATACAATTGCAAGCATGTGAACATGGCAAAAATATAATCAGTTTTCAGACTTAGTGAAAACTGACACATGCTGAAATATAACTCAAGTAGGCATGTTTACGAGCTCGATGCACTTACTACAGAGCAAGTCATGGCAAGAAAAGCATACAACCATCAAGAAGGCACAAAATGCAAGCTAGACATTGCAAGAACAATAGCATAGCATGCACGGATCAACTACAACACCATCGGCAAAATTGCAAACAAGTTGACAATCTGCCCAGATTCACAAAGTAGCAAAAGTAGAGCTCGATTGACTCAAGCTAGGGTGCTCCATAATTGCAAACAAAGACATGGATGGATAGAGCACTACAATATTAACAAAACATCCTTACTGATCATCCTCAATAGAGGCATGGATCACTAGGAAACAATATGAACATATGACAACATGAGATAAACAGTGTCCCTGGAAACAGAATTAGCAAGTGCACCACTTTGCAAGCTTGCACTAGTCACCACACACATCCTAAAAATACATGGGTTGCACCTCCGGAAAGATGACAAACCCCTTAACAAAACACATGTAGAGCATCAGGTCATAGCATGCACACATTAATCATGGCAAAAATGACAAAAGTGGTAAACGGAGTAGCAGATCTGACAAATAACTCAAGTAGCCCTTTTCTAACAGCATTTCGGGCATCAAGGTGAACTCAAATGAAAATCATGCAATGGAATGAAATGATGTACTCTCTGAGATGAACATTTTGATATGCTATATGCATGAATCAGAGCTACGGATGGAAAGTTACGGAGCCGCGAACATGAGCACTTGGACTGAGAATTTCGGGACTTGGACAAAAAAATCAACCTCTAGGGTTTTTTGGATCTAGATATCGCGCACGGAAATTGAGGAACTCCGGCGAGGAACTGTAGCTGCCAGAGAGGAGGAGGTTGCCGGCGACGAGGGGAAGGGTGGCGGCGGCGGCCGGCGGCGCAGGGCGCGGGGGCGGCGGCTGGTGGTGGCGCCGGCGGGCGGAGGCGGCGGGGCCGGCGAGGAGCTCCGGGCGGCGATGGCGCGCGGCAGCGGCGAGGCGCCGGCGCGGTGGCGGTGCAGAGGCGGCGAGCGGCGCGCGGGGGAAGACGA